>NC_086448.1:133260569-133438069 GCF_028390025.1 Pseudophryne corroboree | reverse complement strand
AGTGCAAAGGCCTTGCTGTAATTTATTAAACTGGTCAATTAAATATCCCAAAATGATTATGCCACATTTACTCGATTAAAAGTGAGATTCTGAATAAACGGTGACACGCAGACTGAACATGAGCCACTTACAGTACAGAGTTGCAGCCAAAGATGCACATCTGACAGCAAAAGCACCAGAATGTAACCAGAAACGTCCCACACAGGAGCTCACGTTAATGTGCCACAAGCACTGGTTGTAACCAAATCAGCTCTATATATACACAGAGATATATATATATATAGATATATATATATATAGATATATATATAGAGAGAGAGAGAGAGAGAGAGAGAGAGAGAGAAAGGTAAAGGTGACCCTGGCCAATGAACTTACAATATAAGAAATCTTTATTTAAAAAATGGTAGAGAACAGCAAACCCATGTTCATGTGATAGGAAGTACATTCTCACTCAGGCCCAGATTTATCAAGCCTTGAAGAGTGATAAATTGTACGGTGATAAAGTAACAACCAATCAGTTCCTAACTGTCACATTTCAAACACAGCCTGTAACATGATAGTAAGGAACTGGTTGGCTGGTACTTTGTCACTGTGCAATTTATCACTCTCCCAGGCTTAATAAATCAGGGCCTTTATAAATGGGGCACTATGGGGGAGATTGAAATGTTTGAAAAGTTGGTTGGGTGTCTATTTTTTCCTGTCTATTAGATAGGAAAAAACAGACTCCCAAATGATTTTTCAAACATTTGAATCTTCCCCAATGAACGATCTCTACTGAGATTTGGTAAATCAATTTTCATTATGGTAAACAACACTTTAAAGTGGATGAAAGAGAAAGCACTTTTATATCGATGAAGGGTGTCCTTCAAACTCCGGGGATCCCCGCCAGAGCCCCACAAAGCGTCAGCTTAGTGCCGTTGCGCTGTCTCTCCTCCCGGCCGGCTGTACTGGGCATGCACGAGATCTCACTACAATCACGAGATCTCCAGTGCAGCCCAGAGCCAGTAACCACCACAGCCTTGGTCACTGCTGTCCCTGCTGTGGTAATGGGCTAATGACAGCTGCAGCTGTCGAAAAATGGTGGCTGCAGCTGTTGGAACGGTTCGTGCCACTGGCCATTCATACATTGCCTAGGATATTGGTGCTGCTGCCAATATTGATGGGGGTGCATAGTGCCACTGGCATTTTCCAATAACCTCTACATTATTACTGAGGGGGAAGCTGTACCAACTCACACAGCATGTGCGGTTACCATTTTTCTCCCCTATCCCCACTATACATCTACCGATCGGTCTTCAGGACCCCACACAGTTCACATTTTCCATGTCACCTAACAGGGCACAGGTATATGACCAACTTTCACATTCAAAGATCCACAGGCGACCTGGAAAACATGAACCGTGTAAGTTTGAGAACCACTGGTCTACAGCATTCAAATGTGTGTGAATACCATACCATGGAGAAAATATCCCCAGATATCATGGCAGCAGTTATTGCTGCACACCAGTCTGGAAAGGCCATTTCCAAATAAGTTGAAGCTCCGGTAAATAACCATTTTCATTTAGTAATTATATAGTTTTTCTTTTTTTCCTGCTAAATTAAGTTGTCTCTGATTTTTTCTTTATATTCTACATGTAGGAAAATCCAAGACACGAGTTATCTAAAAGGAAATACTATGAGGAAATACAGAGTAATGAAGACCGCCATCTGTAACTGTCCCCGTTTATGAGCGTGAAAATAATTTTCCTTTAAGATAGTTATAACTGCAAGTGGAGAAACAGAAGTGAGATATTCATGAGTGGGGGGAGCTCTAATGGTGCAGCAGGGTGACCAGCCACCAATAAGTAATGGGATACTCAAAAAGAGGTAAGTACACATAGGAGGCATAAGAAAAGGTGAAGCAACTTAAGAAATATGGAGGGGATGGTAGAGATACCTGGTGGGTAGATAAATGGTCACAAGTGAATTGAGTGACACAGGGCAGAGAGCCTTGTATGATACAATATGTTTTAAAATATAGGAGCTAACTGAATTCCCCCATAGTGTTAAAAAAGCATCCAAAATATATTTTTCACTATCCAAATCCCTCACGCTTTTGCGGGTGTAGGCAGTCTTGGCTATTCACTTAAAATTTCCATACCAGCACTTATAAACACTTGTTCATTGAGCAGAAACTCAAAACATAAAAGACCATTTGTGCTCTTAACAGATCACAGACATTTTTCTCCAATTTCTGCAAGAGCACATAATAAGTGTGGCCTTGGTGGAAGTTATTACAGCAAGCTATATACAACATCCAGCTTACAGTACAACTGGCCAGATATCTGCTTGGAAATGGTCCGACGCCCCTAACCTGACTACAACTGCCGACAGCTGTGCAAGCACTTGTTTATTAAGTAGATGTAAATAAAAACTTTGCTTAAAAGCGAACGCAAGGCAAACAGCAGAATATTTGTGAACAGGCTAAATTACATGAAAAGCAGAAAAACAAGTCAATGCTATGCAAATGTGTGAAGAGTATCATCAGAACAATTTGTTTGTTATTTTAGATATTTCGAGTTCCAAATGAACAAGTTTTAAAATAATTTTAAAAACAACAACAGATACAAGTGTATAATGATTAAAAAGAGATACAAACCACTTCAAGTATAAACAATGGCTAATAAGGTTCCTAGAATGGGCAATTACATTTCTAGCTGAAGCATGGATCCTAAAGGGGGGTACACACACAGCGATATTTGCTTAATTTCTAAGAAATCTGACTAGATCGCTTAGAAATTAAGAACACATCGCTCCGTGTATATACCCCATACAGATAGCAATGCACGGCCCCGCGCTTCACTATCGCCAGCTCAGCTTTTGACTGCATGCTGTCAAGATCTGGCTAGACCACAAGGCTCTCATGAAGCCTCATTGGCGTATCTATAATGGGTGCAGTGTGTGCGAGGCACACGGGCCCCCAGGGTCCAGGGGGGCCCACCCCGCATCCATTTGTTTAATACTTACCTCTCTGGAGTCCCCCGTTGGAGCCATCCCTTCTCAGCAGCGTAATAGAGTTTGAACACTAGGGGGAACAAACTCTATTGCACTTGCTGAAAACTCCGGAAAGATGGCACGGCGGCCATTTTTCCGGAGTTTCGCGTATGCGCATTAGCAAAATCTTCGGGAAAATGGCCGCCGCGCCGTGTTCCCGGAGGTTTGCGCATGCGCAATAGAGTCTGTTCTCAGACTCTACTGCGCTGCGGAGAGGGATTGCACCGCCGGGGGACCCAGGAGAGGTAAGTATTAAACTACCTGTGCATCAGTCAGAGAGGAGGGGGCCCCTGAAGCAGAAGGCTGCACACGGGCCTCCTCCTCTCTTAAAACGCCCCTGTGAAGCCTTGTGGTCTAGTTAGGATCGGGCTAGCACACATTGCGCTGAGCCCAAATCGCTACGTCTGTACCCCTCTTCACTTCTTGGGAATTCAGATATAAAGCATACCAGGGCTGTGGAGACAGTAAAAATGTACTGACTCCGACTTTTAAATAAAAACTCATATTATAGAAATATTAGCGTGTACAGGAATTATGGAAGTGGGACAGGGAATTGGCAGAATATTACTGATGGCCCCATTGGGGATATCCTATTAGCAGTGGTAAATTATCGCTGCTAATTGATTAGCCGGGGGCTATCCCATTAGACCCTATGCAGCGTGCTAATCCTCTGATGCCGACATTTATCAGGGATTATGCTTCACATTCCTCAGGCATGCAAAGCATAATCCCTGATAGGGAGACCCGTTTTTGCAGCAATAACACATGGGTCCGGGAACTTATATCAGATTCCACACATTATCAGACGACAGAGAGTTGTTTAACGTACGGCAAATACGGCCTACAATAGGATAGCCCGTAACCCAGCAGATATCGTGGCCATATACTCAGAGGTATCTCACAGTGATCTGGCCACGATATGTAGGTTTTTGCACAGGAACTGAGACAGACTGTATCCCCTGTTCTTTACATATAAGTAAAGGGGGTATGTGCGTTGGCATATACTGCCCAATGTGGCTGACTGGCATCTCCCAAAAAATATTGCATCAGGTTAAGTCGCCTTGTGCCTCGATTAGGTTTCCCTCGCTTTACACCCCTTATGTCTATTCCCCCTGCCCAATTAGGCCATTTTATAGCAAGGCCTTTTAGTAATATGCATATGCCGTTTGGGCTTTGATTGTACGTACGTACTTTATTGTTTTATTTTCTAAGTACCCTGCTGATATAGTTTCTGTTTAGAATGTTTTCTAAAAAAGTAAAATGTTCAAATACTGATGTGCAAAACAATCCTAACACTGTAACACAGCACTTATGTTGAAAAATAATTTGTATCAATAGCAAAAAAACTTTTGGATAAAAATTATTTAAAAAAAATATTAACCTGGTTGTGTAAAAGGCATGCACTTAAGTGCTAGAAGTCATGCATAATTTTATTATATATATTATATATATATATATATATATATATATATAAAATTATCGATGTACACCTACATAAACACTACACTTCTAAACACTAATTTAACTATTCACTTTCAAAGTGGGTACTGTGGCTTTCATCAGTTACAAAGGGACAAGTATTACAAGAAAACTAGATTCTTTCAAGAGTCATCTGTGTATCCATCACAGGATATCCATGTTGTAGCCAAGAATAATTTACACAAAATATAATCTAGTGAAACTGTAAAATCGGTGACAATGATTCCGATCACTGCTGCTTCAGGGTTATTTATGTTTTGTGAGAACCTCTGGATTACTTTCTGTTTACATTTTCAGAATGTTGTGCACTTGACTAAAGGAGCCAGCATACATATACTGTAGAATAGATGTACACAGGAAGCAACACCCACTCTTGCTGCACAAGGCATATTGCATACATTCTGGGCTCTATAGCAAAAACAACTAACCCATCACAGAATCTCCTGAACCATAAGGACCATGAACTTGGCGCTGTTTCCTATATTGTAAGTAAAAAACAGGGATTCCAAGTATGCTCTATGCCGAGCAGAATACCTCTAAGCATGCTCTTCAGGAAAATTAGTTATGTCAGAACCTGGCCTGGGAGTGAGCTTAGTTCCTCTGAAAGGTGACTTGGGAGGCGAGTCAGGCTGTCAGAGTATGGAGCTGGCTTGCAAGAGTCACAGGTTCTGAAGCTTGGCAGGTACCACCAGGCATCCCTAAGGCAGGTATCACACACAGGATGGAATTAAATTTTTGAAAAGTAGTTGGGTGTCTGTTTTTTCCTATCTATTAGATAGGAAAAAACAGACTGCCAAATCACTTTAAAAAAAATTTGAATACCCCCCACAGACACCTATGAAGTATCAACTTAGGAGGCCAAAAATAAATAGTTCATGTTTTATTATTGAAATTTAGTATTTGAGCAAAACTTCTCATCAACATGGAACAAAAATGTCTGTATTCAGCAAGAAAAGTCATAGTAAGATATATGGTTTGCTAAATAAGCATGCTTTAATTACCACAATGTATTAGGGAACCGATAATCTGTGTCTGGTGTCATACTTGTGATATCCTAAATGAAAGTAGTCTTCTGACAAGTGATATTCACAAGCAATTCAACTATATGGAGGAAGACTAGCAGACAATTTTTAGATTAGAACACATCATATAGAATCACTACATTACTATGATTAACGATTGATTAAAATTTAAGAGCGAAAAAACAAATATCATGCCTTTGCTTACAATAGTAACAGCAAATAGCAGAACAGTCAAATATTCAAATGGAATATTCTAATGGAAACATCTGTTGAGAACTCAGGACAAAAATAAATCTTAGGGCTGAAACACACACTCCGGTTTTTCCCGGATGGCAAAAAGCCGGACAAACTTTGTCCGGCTTTTTGCCATCCGGGAGAAACCGGCAGTGTCTATCACACAGGACGGCTTTGAGCCGTGTGTGATGCTGTGCGCATGCGCAGCATCAGACACGGCTGCAGAAGAAACCGTTGTGTGTGAAAGCTCCCCCTTCACACACATGGTTTACTGGCTCCAAGGACGGCCCGGCGGCCGCCCGGCCGCCGGACCCTCCAGTGGTGAGACCCGGCTGCAACCCGGCAGCCGGGCCGGGGCCGTGCAGTGTGAAGGGACCCTAGCCCTCACACTGTTAACTACAATGCCGGCACGGGAAAAAGCCGTCCGGCTTTTTCCCGGCCGGCAAAAACCGTGTAGTGTGTTTCAGCCCTTAGGGTGTGTACACACGGTGAGATCCTTGCTATGTCAAAATATTTTAAACCGGAATCCAAAATACTGACATCTAGAAAATAAGAATTTACTTACCGATAATTCTATTTCTCATAGTCCGTAGTGGAAGCTGGGGACTCCGAAAGGACCATGGGGAATAGCAGCTCCGCAGGAGACTGGGCACAAAGTAAAAGCTTTAGGACTAGCTGGTGTGCACTGGCTCCTCCCCCTATGACCCTCCTCCAAGCCTCAGTTAGGATACTGTGCCCGGACGAGCGTACACAATAAGGAAGGATTTTGAATCCCGGGTAAGACTCTTACCAGCCACACCAATCACACCGTACAACTTGTGATCTGAACCCAGTTAACAGCATGATAACAGAAGGAGCCTCTGAAAAGATGGCTCACAACAACAATAACCCGATTTTTGTAACAATAACTATGTACAAGTAATGCAGACAATCCGCACTTGGGATGGCCGCCCAGCATCCACTACGGACTATGAGAAATAGAATTATCGGTAAGTAAATTCTTATTTTCTCTAACGTCCTAGTGGATGCTGGGGACTCCGAAAGGACCATGGGGATTATACCAAAGCTCCCAAACGGGCGGGAGAGTGCGGATGACTCTGCAGCACCGAATGAGAGAACTCCAGGTCCTCCTCAGCCAGGGTATCAAATTTGTAGAATTTAGCAAACGTGTTTGCCCCTGACCAAGTAGCAGCTCGGCAAAGTTGTAAAGCCGAGACCCCTCGGGCAGCCGCCCAAGATGAGCCCACTTTCCGTGTGGAATGGGCTTTTATAGATTTTGGCTGTGGCAGGCCTGCCACAGAATGTGCAAGCTGAATTGTACTACAAATCCAACGAGCAATCGTCTGCTTAGAAGCAGGAGCACCCAGCTTGTTGGGTGCATACAGGATAAACAGCGAGTCAGATTTTCGGACTCCAGCCGTCCTGGAAACATATTTTCAGGGCCCTGACTACGTCCAGCAACTTGGAATCCTCCAAGTCCCTAGTAGCCGCAGGCACCACAATAGGTTGGTTTAAGTGAAATGCTGAAACCACCTTAGGGAAAAATTGAGGACGAGTCCTCAATTCTGCCCTGTCCGTATGAAAAATTAGGTAAGGGCTTTTATAGGATAAAGCCGCCAATTCTGATACACGCCTGGCTGAAGCCAGGGCTAACAGCATTACCACTTTCCATGTGAGATATTTCAAGTCCACAGTGGTGAGTGGTTCAAACCAATGTGATTTTAGGAATCCCAACACTACATTGAGATCCCAAGGTGCCACTGGAGGCACAAAAGGAGGCTGTATATGCAGTACTCCCTTGACAAACGTCTGAACTTCAGGAACAGAAGCTAGTTCTTTTTGGAAGAATATCGACAGGGCCGAAATTTGAACCTTAATGGACCCTAATTTGAGGCCCATAGACAGTCCTGTTTGCAGGAAATGCAGGAATCGACCCAGTTGAAATTCCTCCGTAGGGGCCTTCCTGGCCTCGCACCACGCAACATATTTACGCCAAATACGGTGATAATGTTGTACGGTTACATCCTTCCTGGCTTTGATCAGGGTAGGGATGACTTCATCCGGAATGCCTTTTTCCTTCAGGATCCGGCGTTCAACCGCCATGCCGTCAAACGCAGCCGCGGTAAGTCTTGGAACAGACATGGTCCCTGCTGGAGCAGGTCCTGTCTTAGAGGTAGAGGCCACGGGTCTTCCGTGAGCATCTCTTGAATTTCCGGGTACCAAGTCCTTCTTGGCCAATCCGGAGCCACGAGTATAGTCTTTACTCCTCTCCTTCTTATGATTCTCAGTACTTTTGGTATGAGAGGAAGAGGAGGGAACACATACACTGACCGGTACACCCACGGTGTTACCAGAGCGTCCACAGCTATTGCCTGAGGGTCCCTTGACCTGGAGCAATATCTGTCCAGTTTTTTGTTGAGGCGAGACGCCATCATGTCCACCTTTGGTTTTTCCCAACGGTTTACAATCATGTGGAAGACTTCTGGGTGAAGTCCCCACTCCCCCGGGTGAAGATCGTGTCTGCTGAGGAAGTCTGCTTCCCAGTTGTCCACTCCCGGAATGAACACTGCTGACGGTGCTATCACATGATTTTCCGCCCAGCGAAGAATCCTTGTCACTTCCGTCATTGCCCTCCTGCTTCTTGTGCCGCCCTGTCTGTTTACGTGGGCGACTGCCGTGATGTTGTCCGACTGGATCAATACTGGCTGACCCTGAAGCAGAGGCCTTGCCTGACTTAGGGCATTGTAAATGGCCCTTAGTTCCAGGATATTTATGTGAAGTGACGTTTCCATGCTTGACCACAAGCCCTGGAAATTTTTTCCCTGTGTGACTGCTCCCCAGCCTCTCAGGCTGGCATCCGTGGTCACCAGGACCCAATCCTGAATGCCGAATCTGCGGCCCTCTAGGAGATGAGCACTCTGTAACCACCACAGGAGAGACACCCTTGTCCTTGGAGACAGGGTTATCCGCTGATGCATTTGAAGATGCGATCCGGACCATTTGTCTAGCAGATCCAACTGAAAAGTTCTTGCGTGGAATCTGCCGAATGGAATCGCTTCGTAAGAAGCCACCATCTTTCCCAGGACCCTTGTGCACTGATGCACTGACACCTGGCCTGGTCTTAGGAGTTTCCTGACTAGGTCGGATAACTCCCTGGCTTTCTCTTCCGGGAGAAACGCCTTTTTCTGTACTGTGTCCAGAATCATCCCTAGGAACAGCAGACGTGTCGTCGGAATCAGCTGCGATTTTGGAATATTTAGAATCCATCCGTGCTGTCGTAGTACTATTTGAGATAGTGCTACTCCGACCTCTAACTGTTCTCTGGACCGTGCCCTTATCAGGAGATCGTCCAAGTAAGGGATAATTAAGACGCCTTTTCTTCGAAGAAGAATCATCATTTCGGCCATTACCTTGGTAAAGACCCGGGGTGCCGTGGACAATCCAAACGGCAGCGTCTGAAACTGATAGTGACAGTTCTGTACCACAAACCTGAGGTACCCTTGGTGAGAAGGGCAAATTGGGACATGGAGGTAAGCATCCTTGATGTCCAGAGACACCATGTAGTCCCCTTCTTACAGATTCGCTATCACTGCTCTGAGTGACTCCATCTTGAACTTGAACCTTTTTATGTAAGTGTTCAAGGCTTTCAGATTTAAAATGGGTCTCACCGAGCCGTCCGGCTTCGGTACCACAAATAGCGTGGAGTAATACCCCTTTCCCTGTTGTAGGAGGGGTACCTTGATTATCACTTGCTGGGAATACAGCTTGTGAATGGCTTCCAATACCGCCTCCCTGTCGGGGGTAGACGTTGGTAAAGCAGACTTCAGGAACCAGCGAGGGGGAGACGTCTCAAATTCCAATTTGTACCCCTGAGATACTACCTGCAGGATCCAGGGGTCCACCTGCGAGTGAGCCCACTGCGCGCTGAAATTCTTGAGACGGGCCCCCACCGTGCCTGAGTCCGCTTGTAAGGCCCCAGCGTCATGCTGAGGACTTGGCAGAAGCGGGGGAGGGCTTCTGGTCGTGGGAAGAAGCTGTCTGTTGCAGTCTTTTTCCCCTTCCTCTGCCCCGGGGCAGATATGAGTGGCCTTTTGCCCGCTTGCCCTTATGGGGACGAAAGGACTGAGCCTGAAAAGGCGGTATCTTTTTCTGCTGCGAGGTGACTTGGGGTAAAAAGGTGGATTTCCCAGCCGTTGCCGTGGCCACCAGGTCCGATAGACCGCCCCCAAATAACTCCTCCCCTTTATACGGCAATACTTCCATATGCCGTTTGGAATCCGCATCCCCTGACCACTGTCGCGTCCATAATCCTCTTCTGGCAGAAATGGACATCGCACTTACTCTTGATGCCAGAGTGCAAATGTCTCTCTGTGCATCTCGCATATATAGGAATGCATCCTTTAAATGCTCTATAGTCAATAATATATTGTCCCTGTCCAGGGTATCAATATTTTCAGTCAGGGAATCCGACCAAGCCACCCCAGCACTGCACATCCAGGCTGAGGCTATTGCTGGTCGCAGTATAACACCAGTATGTGTGTATATACTTTTAAGGATATTTTCCAGCCTCCTATCTGCTGGCTCCTTAAGGGCGGCCGTTTCTGGAGATGGTAACGCCACTTGTTTTGATAAGCGTGTGAGCGCCTTATCCACCCTAGGGGGTGTTTCCCAACGAGCCCTAACCTCTGGTGGGAAGGGATATAGTGCCAATAATTTTTTAGAAATTAGCAGTTTTTTGTCGGGGGTAACCCACGCTTCATCACACACTTCATTCAATTCATCTGATTCAGGAAAAACTACGGGTAGTTTTTTCACACCCCACATAATACCCCTTTTTGTGGTACTTGCAGTATCAGAGATGTGCAAAACCTCCTTCATTGCCGTGATCATGTAACGTGTGGCCCTACCTGAAAATACGTTTGTTTCTTCACCGTCGACACTAGAGTCAGTGTCTGTGTCTGGGTCCGTGTCGACCCACTGAGGTAACGGGCGTTTAATAGCCCCTGACGGTGTTTGAGACGCCTGGACAGGCACTAACTGAGCTGCCGGCTGTCTCATGTCGTCAACAGTTTTCTGTAACGTGCCGACACTGTCACGTAATTCCTTAATTACGGCCATCCATTCAGGTGTCGACTCCCTAGGGGGTGACATCACCATTATAGGCAATTGCTCCGCCTCCACATCATTTTCCTCCTCAGACATGTCGACACACACGTACCGACACCCAGCACACACACACGGAATGCTCTGATAGAGGACAGGACCCACTTAGCCCGTTGGGGAGACAGAGGGAGAGTTTGCCAGCACACACCAGAGCGCTATATATGTATAGGGACAACCTTACAATAAGTGTCTATCCCTTATAGCTGCTTATATCTGTTATTTTGCTAAATAAGTGCCCCCCTCTCTTTTTTACCCTGTTTCTGTAGTTGCAGGATGCAGGGGAGATTCTGGGAGCATTCCTACCAGCGGAGCTGTGTGGGAAAAATGGCGCTGTGTGCTGAGGAGATAGGCCCCGCCCCCTTCACGGCGGGCTCTTCTCCCGCTTTTTTCTGGAAAACTGGCAGGGGTTAAATACATCCATATAGCCCAGGAGCTATATGTGATGTATTTTTTGCCAAATAAGGTAAATTCATTGCTTCCCAGGGCGCCCCCCCCAGCGTCCTGCACCCTCAGTGACCGAAGTGTGAAGTGTGCTGAGAGCAATGGCGCACAGCTGCAGTGCTGTGCGCTACCTTATGAAGACAGGAAAGTCTTCTGCCGCCGATTTATGGACCTCTTCTTGCTTCAGCATCTGTAAGGGGGCCGGCGGCGCGGCTCCGGGACCCATCCATGGCTGGGCCTGTGATCGTCCCTCTGGAGCCCCTCGATGCAGTGAGCCTGTTGCCAGCAGGTCTCACTGAAAATAAAAAACCTATTTAAACTTTTACTCTAAGCAGCTCAGGAGAGCCACCTAGATTGCACCCTTCTCGTTCGGGCACAAAATCTTAACTGAGGCTTGGAGGAGGGTCATAGGGGGAGGAGCCAGTGCACACCAGCTAGTCCTAAAGCTTTTACTTTGTGCCCAGCATCCACTAGGACGTTAGAGAAAACTGCAATAAATAGGACAGACACTAACAACATGAATGTACACAGGAACACACACTACAGCTGTGCAGTGCCCATGCATGATAATGTATCAGCCTGTATTAGAATACTGTACATCATACATGATATTTGAAGATGCAGCCTGGAAAGAGAAAGAGTCTGAACTTACCTTAAGCGAAGATTTGGCTGCTGCTCAAGCCTGTTTCCTGAGCATGTGTTCCTTTATAAATGACAATGCCCACTAGCACCGAAAAGAGATGCAGTCGCAGCGAGGCTCCCTCTCCCATGTGATCTACTTCTACCGTCAGCCAAAGATATAAGTGCACACGCTCAATATGCGGATGAGCCACACATGTGCAGAGGATGCGGCTGAACCCTATGTTTATTTTTCAGTATTATTTCTCCTTTACAGCATTAGGCTTTTAATTAACATATTTAACTACTTAATGGACAATTTTTTTCCCAAAAAAACACTCAGAAATTGTCGGGGGGGGGGGGGGGGGGGGGGTTATGAGTGAATCAGGTGAAGACCGTGAATTTAACCTTATCCAAAATGATTTTAGATATATGGAAGAAAAGGAAAAAAAAAGGAAAAAAAAAATACTTTTTTTCTTCTTCTCAACATCAGAACATCGGTGTGCAGGCCCGTCAAATTCTGCCACACAAATCTAAGCAAACAGTACTTTTGTTTTATTTTATTTTATTTTATTTTTTGGGGGGGGGAGGGGGGGAGCTCAAACTGTTGCCACGAAGTCAGAAACCCCAAATTCTCTATAAAAAGTTATTTGTTCACCATTATACTTTTTTCCAAACTTTAGGTAGGAACCTATTCTGTGGCATTCACAAACCCAGATTCATCCGAGAGTGAGATGGTGATTTGTTTAGTTACACAACATGTTTCCACCCATCCAGAATCCAATGGCAGTGTGCGTTACACCGATCCAGCTGAAGTTTGGCAAGGTTATCGGAGACTTGTGTACCACTGCTTGGAAACAGAAACCATCCATGCAGCACTGGGCGGATGTTGGTTCCAGAGGCATTCTGGAATCTGACTGTGTTACAACAGTGGTCAGACAATTTGTACATGTTATGTGTTTCAGCTCTCAGTGGTCCCATTCTGTGAGCCTGTGGCCTGCTTACAGGTTACCGGGGTAGCTCTAGCAGAGCAGAAAGTTAATGAGTCGACTTGTTGGAAGAGTGGCATCCTATAACTACCACGTTGAAAGAACCTGATTTCTACAGTACTGCTAATTTTGACAATGGAGATAACACTGGTGTATGCTTTATGCACCTGTTAACAATGGGTAAGGCTGAAGTGGAAGAAACAGCATGTTTCATAATAACAGTATTGATTAAAAGCCATCTAAGATGTTTCCTGAAAAGTTGGTAAAATGATTAACCTGATCAATTTGACCGGCAGATATCTGACTCCTACTGTACTTGGAACGGACTATCTAAGTTAATTAGCATATAGCTCATCTTAAATCAATTATCGGAGTCCACATTGTCAGTGAATTTCATCAGGCTACATTTTGTTTCTGCCTTGACCAATCAAATACAATTTCAGCTTCATTAACTGCCAATAGCAGCAATGAAAAAACGCTCTCTGTACAGAAAAACCGTGAGCAAGTATTATATGGAGCATTTATAGAGAAAGAAGTGAAAGTTAAGCATTTGGCCTGGATGTCCAACTCGCTTCCAACAACAATGGAACCCTATTTGATTTGAGGATGACTGCACCCGCATCTCATGTGCCACCTATATTTTCTAACAAGCCAAAAAACCAATCCATTTTCATACATCCAACAATATGAGAACAGCTGCTTGGTATTGCAGGCAATATCAGGGCATGTGGCTGCCTTTACACGAGGGATAGACATAACTTACTTTTATGTGAAGTACGGAGAATAATGGAAAATAGGGATAACTTTCAATACTTTTCTATTTTAGCTCCTTTATAACAAAAGATGAATAAAATATGAACGTGATCTCATTTTGAGTGTAACTGGGAGAGTTGGAAAATGTAGTTGGAGAAAAAGGAAGATCTCGGATAGTATCCACACAGACCCATCAGAGATAATATGGGGGATTCACTCTGCGTTACGTGTTGATGACACATAAATAAATCATAATTAAGAAAGAGATCATAAAGCCAGTTTTGAGCTTTGGGTGTCTTAAAGTGGAAATACCCTGCAGGATCAAAGCTGATAGTAAAGCAAATGGCAAAATAGTGCACATGGGAGGGCTGGAAATCCATCCTTCCAAGAGGTTGAATTGAACAATGGTCCAGGAAGTCAACTTGTGTCCAATTGCAGGGTTGCTGGACTTTAAGGGGGCAACTGAAATGTTTTTGTTTTGTTTTTGGTGGGGGGGGGGGGGGGGGGGGTTCCCAAAAGAGCAATTCAACTGTTGCTTGATCAGGCGCCCATTATTTTTTAAGCACCGGGTTTAGCTGCGCAAAGCAGGTAAACCTGACTATAGTAGTGCTCACAACGGGAAACTTTTTGCACATTTCTGTTCACCACCTCAAGAGCAGAAATGTCAGTGCCAGCGGTGATTGCGCCGAACAGCAGTACAACTGAATTGCTGCAGTCAGGTGCCACCTTGTGGCGGGCGCCTAAAAAAAACAAAAAACAAATGAATTGCCCCCTTAGTCAAATTCATTAAAACCATTTCAATTGCAAGTATCAGTAGTGACTATCAAACTTTAGCCCTAGAATTGGATAGGTAGGTTCAATGGGATAAACACAAAGGGGAGCATAAGACTCTTCTGCATTTCTGCAAACTGTTCTCTGAATGATTTTGTTAACAAATTACGGTAGACATTGTTATTCTATAATTATATGTTGCCACAAGGAGTCCGCAGCACCTTACAAAGTATTTAATCAGAAACAAAATGAACAGAATAAGAAAAAAAGTGACTATACATATAGAAAATGACAGAACATGGACGCGATTCATAAACATTGCTGCATCAGGAGTCATAATACTCACTAAGCAGTGGGGCTGTAGAACCCAAAGGTGCCATTATAGGGAGTACAGATGTGTCTTCTTACATCTTCGCTATGTGTGCTACAAGTCGCGTTACACATAACGCATGAGTACCATGTGACTCGGTAGCGCAGAGCGTCTTTTTTGTGCTTTTTTCTGTGAAAAGTAATGTAATAGGATGTACAAGCAGCTTCTACTGATTAAAATGATCTGCAGCATGTCTATAGTGTGTGTGACTATTTGCATACAAAATGCCTCATATCATTTTAATCAGCAGAAGCTGCTTGTGCGTCCTACTACATTACTGTGCGTCGAAGACGCATTTTCGCTGAAAAAAAACGCAAAAAAAAGATGCACAACGCTACAGAGTCCCGTTACGGCATGGTGCGACTTTAAGGGTTGTTTAGCGTGACTGTAGCAAGGATGTAAGAGGACACATCTGTACATGATGGTATATGTAAGGGAAGGAAAAGCACATGGAGGGAAGAGAGCTTACATTCTAAAGGGGAGGTATAGACAGACAGCGAAGACACAGATGGGGAGACAATGAGCATGGAGTAGTGGTTTAGTATGAGAGCTGGAAGACTTTGATAAAGAAGCAGGTCTTGAGAACTCGTCTGAGGCTTTGTAGAGAGGTGGAGAGTCGGATAGGGAAAGCGTTCTACAGGTAGGGAACAGCACAGGCAAAATCTAGGAAGCGGGAGTGGGAGGAAGTGAGCAGTGCATCTAGTAAACAGACATGATACTGCAGAAGTTCCTAAACATACAAAACATTCTTACAGGGATAATAAACCGGCTTATGACTATTCTAAGTTGTACTTGAGCAAATTAAGGCAAGTTGAGAGTTCCGTGGGGCGAGATGCAACATGAGTTTTACTTTAGTCCTCTAAATGTTTTACTATCTGATGAATCCAGGATTTACACATTAAAGAACTTAATATAAACGCAAGTAAGTAAAGACAAGTTTGTAGCTGGCTATTTAAAGGGAAACAAGACAAACACAAAGTCACAGCGATTCATGAATCTATAAATTAGGTCTGGGGACAAGTTGCAAGCTCTGCCAAGGAGTTATGTCTGACAACATGAAATGAGGTGGTTTCACTGATAAAGCTTACATCATAAACTCTTATTTTTACTCTGTTTATTTCTTTTTTATGTAAATTTAGAGAAGGTCCTATAAGGTGAGGAGCTGAGAAAGCGGTCTCAAGAACGCATGACTTAATTTACCATGGAAGATGGAAAAATTCACAATGCCCATTTATTTAATTTTACACTTAGCAGTATGTATTCAATAAAAGGTAAAAGCCAGGGCCGTATTAAGAGAAAAGGAGGCAGTGTGCAGTCCCCATCCAGGCCCCCTCCTCTCTAGTAGGCAGTGGCAGCAACTGAGTACTAGGTGGTGCTCAAGTCTCCAGGAAAATGGTGCATCAGTCATTTTCCCAGCGACTTTCCCTAATGCATAATGTCCGCCACACCATTTTCCCGGAGATCTGGGCCCTTCCTTTCTAGTCGTCAGCGCTGCACTGAACACTAGTACTCTCTGGCACTGTGCCAGTCTACTACAAATGCACAGGTCTCTCGGAAAATGGTGCGGCGGACAGTTTTCCTACTGCGCATGCGAAAACAGCAGGAAAATGGGCATTGCTAAATTTTTTGCAGGTGGTTTTGTAGTACTGCCGCTGCCCATAAAGAGACTGTATTGAAAACTTGGGTGCAAGATGTACGGTGTGGGCCCTTCTGGACCCAGGGGCTCGTATGCATTGGCGACAATAGTTGTTGTGTTTTTGTCTGTTAAGAGTTGCTAATATAATAACATTGTTTATGTTGTATAAGTGAAATATGCATATTCATTTACAGGTTGAGTATCCCATATTCAAATATTCCGAAATACGGAATATTCCGAAATACAGAATTTTTTGAGTGAGCCAGAGATAGTGAAACCTTTGTTTTTTGATGGCTCAATGTACACAAACTTTGTTTAATACACAAAGTTATTAAAATATTGTATTAAATGACCATCAGGCTGTGTGTATAAGGTGTATATGTAACAAATGCATTATGTGCTTAGACTTAGGTCCCATCACCATGATATCTCATTATGGTATGCAATTATTCCAAAATACGGAAAAATCCGATATCCAAAATACTTCTGGTCCCAAGCATGTTGGATAAGGGATACTCCACCTGTATTAACTTATTTATTAGCAGTTTCTTATATAGCGCAGCATATTCCGTTGCGCTTTACGATCATAACAGTTATAGAACAAAACTGGGCAAAAACGGACAGAGGTAGGAAGGCCCTGCTCACAAGCTTAATTAAAGATAACCAGAGTATACTTGAATGCTTTGCTGCCTTTGACCTATCACACCTATATATGACAGACCCTCCCCCATTATGGTACCTAAGGATATTGTTCTATTTCCTGAAACTCTCACGGGTGGGCCTACTCCTTAATTGATACCATCAGATCCTCATGATAAACTATGATTTATTAAACTGTGGTAGTTCCCACCATTACTAAAACAAAAACCCTACATAAAAGGGCCAGTAACACTTAAAATTGGGGATTCTCAATAGGCATCAACATGATCATGAATGAATCCAAAAAGTATTTTCTTGTTGAGCCATACCCAGATCAGAAAGATACTTATAAAAGGTAACATCTTATGATTCTTAGAAAGTGGAACACAATGTTTTCAACAGAAAAATGTTGATTTGATAAAGCATTGAAAAAGAACACAAATAGAAGGTAAAGGTGGACTTATATTCTGCACATCTGTTTCATAGTTGTATACTTATTAGCAGATATACTGTAAGTGAAAACACTGTGTCGCAGATTATGTGGCTCACAGAGGCAGTGCAGAATTTGCCCTTAAATGTTCCCAGTTCTACCCCAACCACACTACATAACCAGCTTCATCCATTCATTGCTACTGTACGTTACAGATTGACCAAGCAAAAGCCGGACTGAAAGACTGCACTGCGATTGTATTCATGCCTCTGAAATCAAACATTCAAATGCAAACCTCAACTTGTGCAAAATTTTGCTGCAACTTTGCCCAACCCAATATATTACAATATGTATGGCACACAGAAGTATAAATAGGGTCATCAATAAAAGGGATATTCTCATAAGAAATAAATAAGCTGATGTACAGTACTTTTAAATATTGGGTAATGAGGTAAAGCAGTGATGCTCTAATAAAATGTAATTTTAATGTTTTGCTCTCCATCTTACATCACTGTACCAAGTAATCCCATCAGCAAGAGAAAACAGAAACCCAGTTCTGGTGGCAAAGTGCTGAAAAAAATAAGTCAATGAAACCACAGAAAAATAGTACAGATACTGAAATTTCTCCCTAGGTGCCAGAAACCGCTCAGAGAGTTTTACTAACACTACAGGTGCCCACACATGGTGAGAATTATTTTGAATGATGTGGGCGTTTCCGACCGATCAGAACGACGCATCATATAAAATCAGTCCGTGTGTGTGCATGTCAACAACATGATGCGCGTACCCACAGATCGCTCGTTACCTCCTCAGATCTCTTGAACATAAAGAATGATCTGAGTAGGTGGTGAACGATGCTATGTTTTTCCATACACTCCCTGTAAACGCTCAGTTGTCAGCCACAAACGGCCTCTTCCTGTCAATACCCTTGCAAGCGCCCATGCGGTCAGATTTCTCGCACCATCCCATCGCTGACCGGCGATGCCCGTTGTTGTTGTCCGACACGCATGCCCATTGCGGTGCATGCGCAGTTAGGACCAGATCGCCCGCTGTGCGAAAACACAGCAGCAATCAGGTCTGCATCACCCCCTTAATATGGTTTGATAAAAGAATGAAATGATACAACATTTCAATCTAAGACCTGTAGAATTAATCAAGATGCAGATGGATATAGGCGTAGGTTATTCATACTGGTCGACATTATTGCATTAAGAGAATAGCTGAACTGCTATACATCATATGATTTGAACAAACTGCATGGCACACAACTGAACAAATGCATATCAAAGCTGTACCACCACTGGAAACAGTCAGTTGGGGACTGGCATTATACATTTAAATATTAGATAGATATACACGCACATATAATATATATATATATATATATATATATATATATATTAAATACAAATATATAATAAATACTATATATACACACACATACATACATACATACATACATACATAAAAATCAGTCCAGGCACTCAAATCTTAAAGCAGCCTTGTACCTTGCTCCGATGCCTTCCTTGATGCAGCATGACCAATGTACATATGAAATAGGCAGCACTCAGGAGACAACTCTTTTGCAGGTAAAACATGGTTTTATTGTAGCATTGTCCTTACATATGCATAAAACAAGCTTCAATATATAATTGCGGAAACAAAGAAAAAATTCTAATCAATTCAATATATTGAAGCTTGTTTTATGCATATGTATGTGAGTTAATGGACACTGTACTTTTGGATTAGTCACGCAGCACTGGTTGCTTGTTTTAGTTTTGTTTTATTGTTTTCATCTCAAGCAACGCCACGGCCACTGTGACGTCACGTCCACATCAGCTGATGCACACCGGGACACCAGACAAGAAGTCAGGACGGCGTGGCCAGCGGTGATCGCCGGTGCTGGAATCCACTTGGGGTATATTATGTCTATTTATACACTGTATTTTCTCACTTGCATTCACCCTGATGAAGGGGACGGTGATGTAGCACTTTATTACACGTTTTTTCATTTATTGAAGACTCTGAATGCCGCCTCTTATTCCACAAGTATTATAAAAGATTCATCCCTGGGGACGGCAACGGAGCGAGACAATCCCAGTGTGGATTACCGGAGATGCTGTATGTATGTATGTGTATATACACACATACATATATACACATACATATATACACACAAACTGCTCAAAAAAATAAAGGGAACACTTAAACAACACAATGTAACTCAAAGTCAATCTCACTTCTGTGAAATCAAACAGTCCACTTAGGAAGCAACACTGATTGACAATCAATTTCACATGCTGTTGTGCAAATGGAAAAGACAACATGTGGAAATTATAGGCAATTAGCAAGACACCCCCAATAAAGGAATTGTTCTGCAGGTGCCGACCACAGACCACTTCTCAGCTCCTATGCTTTCTGGCTGATGTTTTGGTCACTTTTGAAAGCTGGCGGTGCTTTCACTCTAGTGGTAGCATGAGACGGAGTCTACAACCCACACAAGTGGCTCGGGTAGTGCAGCTCATCCAGGATGGCACATCAATGCGAGCTGTAGCAAGAAGGTTTGCTGTGTCTGTCAGCGTAGTGTCCAGAGCATGGAGGCGCTACCAGGAGACAGGCCAGTACATCAGGAGACATGGAGGAGGCCGTAGGAGGGCAACAACCCAACAGCAGGACCGCTACCTCCGCTTTTGTGCAAGGAGGAACAGGAGGAGCACTGCCAAAATGACCTCCAGCAAGCCACAAATGTGCATGTGTCTACTCAAACGATCAGAAACAGACTCCATGAGGGTGGTATGAGGGCCCGACGTCCACAGGTGGGGGCTGTGCTTACAGCCCAACACCATGCAGGACGTTTGGCATTTGCCAGAGAACACAAAGATTGGCAAATTTGCCACTGGCGCCCTGTGCTCTTCACAGATGAAAGCAGGTTCTCACTGAGCACATGTGACAGACGTGGCAGAGTCTGGAGACGCCAAGGAGAACGTTCTGCTGCCTGCAACATCCTCCAGCATGACCGGTTTGGCAGTGGGTCAGTAATGGTGTGGGGTGGCATTTCTCTGGGGGGCCGCACAGCCCTCCATGTGCTCACCAGAGGTAGCTTGACTGCCATTAGGTACCGAGATGAGATCCTCAGACCCCTTGTGAGACCATATGTTGGTGCGGTTGGCGCTGGGTTCCTCCTAATGCAAGACAATGCTAGACCTCATGTGGCTGGAGTGTGTCAGCAGTTCCTGCAAGACGAAGGCATTGATGCTGTGGACTGGCCCGCCCATTCCCCAGACCTGAATCCAATTGAGCACATCTGGGACATCATGTCTCGCTCCATCCACCAACGCCACATTGCACTACAGACTGTCCAGAAGTTGGCGGATGCTTTAGTCCAGGTCTGGGAGGAGATCCCTCAGGAGACCATCCGCCACCTCATCAGGAGCATGCCCAGGAATTGTAGGGAGGTCATACAGGCACGTGGAGGCCACACACACTACTGAGCCTCATTTTGACTTGTTTTAAGGACATTACATCAAAGAAGGATCACCCTGTAGTGTGTTTTTCCACTTTAATTTTGAGGGTGACTCCAGAACCAGACCTCCATGGGTTAATAAATTTGATTTCCATTGATAATTTTTGTGTGAATTTGTTGTCAGCACATTCAACTATGTAAAGAACAAAGTATTTAATAAGAATATTTCATTCATTCAGATCTAGGATGTGTTATTTTAGTGCTCCCTTTATTTTTTTGAGCAGTGTATATAATGTTAAACAAGATTACTGATTACATTTTCAAAATGTATATTTTAAATTTACAAGACATAGGAAACATTGTGTAAAATGTTTAATCCATCTAGATTCTCTGCAAATTTGTATAAACCTACGCACGCCCCCTTTACACACAAACACCCACACCCACCATATCTAAAACCGATTTGCGCCACAATCTGCCAATGCAATTGAGCAATTATATGTTTAGGGTAAAACCAATGTTTACCTAATAGTGATTCATATTTATATGAGATGTCAACTAATTCAGTCTTATACTTCCTGATTTTACCAATTTGCAGTCTAGGATTAATCTTTCGACTTCTCTGCCTGATATCGCCTAAGCAACAAGGGCAATTAATGAAATAAATTCTATCCACTCTTGTATGGAATCCATCATTCTTGAAAGTAATTCCATCATTAGGGTGAATTACTGTATGTCTTTATTCTTAATGATGGATCTATAACCAGAAAAATGTTATGTTTTTATACCTTGTTTATGAACAGGATGTTCTAAAGAGATTTTCATCAAAACTGCCATGAAAAAATCAACATCAGTTCTAAAGAAATATAAATTCAATAACAATTCCAAAAGACAAATGAAACTAATAAATTAATAAATGGCTGGCACCTCAGATGGGATTATTGCATCGTCATGTGTAATCCACATATTAGATATGAATCCTAGAGATGGTACACCTGAAAGTAGGGCCCTCTTACTTTTCAGTCTGTTATTATCCAGTGTTGATTTATTACCGCTTTGTTCCTAATTGTAACGCGCAATAGAATATGTTCATGAGAAAGCTGTAACTTCAATAGTAGATGATAGATATCGATTTCTATCTATCACAGCGGCACTTGGAAATTATTTTATGATTAGTGATTATATATATATATATATATATATATATATATATATATATATATATATATATATATATATATATATATATATATATATATATAAAACCAAGGATTAAGTGTCTCAATTTCTATAAAATTATGACTGACATATTACATAAAATAAGATTTTACTCACCGGTAAATCTATTTCTCGTAGTCCGTAGTGGATGCTGGGACTCCGTAAGGACCATGGGGATTAGCGGCTCCGCAGGAGACTGGGCACAACTAAAGAAAGCTTTAGGACTACCTGGTGTGCACTGGCTCCTCCCACTAAGACCCCCCTCCAGACCTCAGTTAGGATACTGTGCCCGGAAGAGCTGACACAAATAGGAAGGATTTTGAATCCCGGGTAAGACTCATACCAGCCACACCAATCACACCGTATAACTCGTGATACTATACCCAGTTAACTGTATGAAATATAACTGAGCCTCTCAACAGATGGCTCAACAATAACCCTTTAGTTAGGCAATAACTATAAACAAGTATTGCAGACAATCCGCACTTGGGATGGGCGCCCAGCATCCACTACGGACTACGAGAAATAGATTTACCGGTGAGTAAAATCTTATTTTCTCTGACGTCCTAAGTTGATGCTGGGACTCCGTAAGGACCATGTGGATTATACCAAAGCTCCCAAACGGGCGGGAGAGTGTGGATGACTCTGCAGCACCGAATGAGCAAACTCTAGGTCCTCCTCAGCCAGGGTATCAAACTTGTAGACTGTTGCAAAAATGTTTGAACCCGACCAAGTAACAGCTCGGCAAAGTTGTAAAGCCGAGACCCCTCGGGCAGCCGCCCAAGAAGAGCCCACTTTCCTCGTGGAATGGGCTTTTACAGATTTAGGGTGCGGCAGTCCAGCCGCAGCATGTGCAAGTTGAATCGTGCTACAGATCCAGCGAGCAATAGTCTGCTTAGAAGCAGGAGCACCCAGCTTGTTGGGTGCATACAGGATAAATAGCGAGTCAGTTTTCCTGACTCCAGCCGTCCTGGAAACATATACTTTTCAGGGCCCTGACTACGTCCAGTAACTTGGAATCCTCCAAGTCCCAAGTAGCCGCAGGCACCACAATAGGTTGGTTCACATGAAAAACTGATACCACCTTAGGAAGGAATTGGGAACGAGTCCTCAATTCCGCCTTATCCATATAAAGTACAGATAAGGGCTTTTGTATGACAAAGCCGCCAATTCTGATACACGCCTGGCCGACGCCACGGCCCACAGCATGACCACTTTCCACGTGAGGTATTGTAGCTCCACGGATTTAAGTGGCTCAACCCAATGCGACTTCAGGAAATCCAACACCACGTTGAGATCCCACGGTGCCACTTGAGGCACAAACGGGGGCTGACTATGCAGCACTCCCTTAACAAAAGTCCGAACTTCAGGCAGTGAAGCCAGTTCTATTTTGGAAGAAAATCGATAGAGCCGAAATCTGGACCTTCATGGAACCCAATTTTAGGCCCATAGTCACCTCTGACTGTAGGAAGTGCAGAAATCGACCTAGCTGAAATTTCTCCTTTGGGGCCTTCCTGGCCTCACAGCACGCAACATATTTCCACCATATGCGGTGATAATGGTTTGCGTTCACTTCTTTCCTAGCTTTAAATAGCGTAGGGATAACTTCCTCCGGAATGCCCTTTTCCTTCAGGATCCGGCGTTCAACCGCCATGCCGTCAAACGCAGCCGCGGTACGTCTTGGAACAGACAGGCCCCCTGCTGCAGCAGGTCCTGTCTGAGCGGCAGAGGCCATGGGTCCTCTGAGATCATTTCTTGGAGGTCTGGTTACCAAGCTCTTCTTGGCCAACCCGGAACAATGAGTATAGTTCTTACTCCTCTCCTTCTTATTATTCTCATTACCCTGGGTAAGAGAGGCAGAGAAGGGAACACATACACCGACTGGTACACCCACGGTGTTACCAGAGCGTCCACAGCTATCGCCTGAGGGTCCCTTGACCTGGCGCAATATCTTTGTAGCTTTTTGTTGAGGCGGGACGCCATCATGTCCACCTGTGGCCTTTCCCAACGGTGTACAATCATTTGGAAAACTTCTGGATGAAGTCCCCACTCTCCCGGTTTCTTCTGAGAAAGTCTGCTTCTCAGTTGTCCACTCCGGGAATGAACACTGCTGACAGTGCTAACACATGATTTTCCGCCCATCGGAGAATCCTTGTGGCTTCTGCCATCGCCATCCTGCTTCTTGTGCCGCCCTGTCGGTTTACATGAGCGACCGCCGTGATGTTGTCTGACTGGATCAGCACCGGCCGGTGTTGAAGCAGGGGTCTAGCCTGACTTAGGGCATTGTAAATGGCCCTTAGTTCCAGAATATTTATGTGTAGGGAAGTCTCCTGACTTCTCCATAGCCTTGGAAGTTTCTTCCCTGTGTGACTGCCCCCCAGCCTCGAAGGCTGGCATCCGTGGTCACCAGGACCCAGTCCTGTATGCCGAATCTGCGGCCCCCTAGAAGATGAGCACTCTGCAGCCACCACAACAGCGACACCCTGGCCCTTGGAGACAGGGTTATCCGCCGATGCATCTGAAGAAGCGACCCGGACCACTTGTCCAACAGATCCCACTGGAAAATCCTTGCATGGGACCTGGCGAATGGAATTTCTTCGTAAGAAGCTACCATCCTTCCCAGGGCTCGCGTGCATTGATGCACCGACACCTGTATACGTATTAGGAGGTCTCTGTCTAGAGACGACAACTCCTTGGACTTCTCCTCCGGGAGAAACCCTTTTTATCCTGTTCTGTGTCCAGAACCATACCCAGGAACAGTAGACGCGTCGTAGGAACCAGCTGCGACTTTGGAATATTCAGAATCCAGCCGTGCTGTTGTAGCACTTCCCGAGATAGTGCTACTCCGCCGAACAACTGCTCCCTGGACCTCGCCTTTATAAGGAGATCGTCCAAGTACAGGATAATTATTTCGGCCATTACCTTGGTAAATACCTCGGTGCCGGGGACAGACCAACGGCAACGTCTGGTATTGGTAATGACAATCCTGTACCACAATTTTGAGGTACTCCTGGTGAAGAGGGTAAATAGGGACATGCAGGTAAGCATCCTTGATGTCCAGTGATACCATGAAATTCTCCAGGCTTGCAATAATCGCCCTGAGCGATTCCATTTTGAACTTGAACCTTCGTATATAAGTGTTCAAGGCTTTCAATTTTAGAATGGGTCTCACCGAACCGTCTGGTTTCGGTACCACAACATTTTGGAATAGTAACCCCGGCCTTGTTGAAGGAGGGGTACCTTGATTTCACCTGCTGGAAGTACAGCTTGTGAATTGCCGCCAGTACTACCTTTCTCCGAGGGCAGCAGGCAAGGCTGATGTGAGGTAAGGGCGAGGGGGAGTCGCCTCGAACTCCAGCCTGTATCCCTGTGATACTATTTGCAGAACCTAGGGATCCACCTGTGGGCAAGCCCACTGGTCCCTGAAGTTCCCGAGACGCGCCCCTACCGCACCTGTCTCCACCTGTGGAGCCCCAACGTCATGCGGTGGACTCAGAGGAAGCGGGGGAAGATTTTTGATCCTGGGAACTGGCTGCTGGTGCAGCTTTTTCCTTCTTCCCTTGTCTCTGTGCAGAAAGGAAGCGCCTTTGACCCGCTTGCTTTTCTGAAGCCGAAAGGACTGTACCTGAAAATACAGTGCTTTCTTAGGCTGTGAGGAAACCGGAGGTAAAAAAAATTCTTCCCAGCTGTTGCTGTGGATACGAGGTCCCAGAGACCATCCCCAAACAATTCCTCACCCTTATAAGGCAGAATCTCCATGTGCCTTTTATAGGCAGCATCACCTGTCCACTGCCGGGTTTCTAATACCCTCCTGGCAGAATGGACATTGCATTAATTCTGGATGCCAGCCAGCAAATATCCCTCTGTGCATCCTTTATATCTAAGACGACGTCTTTAATATGCTCTATGTTAGCAAACTATTATCCCTGTCTTAGAGTATTAATATTATCTGACTGGGTATCAGACCACGCTGCAGCAGCACTAT
Source organism: Pseudophryne corroboree (assembly GCF_028390025.1). Taxonomy (NCBI): domain Eukaryota; kingdom Metazoa; phylum Chordata; class Amphibia; order Anura; family Myobatrachidae; genus Pseudophryne; species Pseudophryne corroboree. The sequence goes on along the minus strand of NC_086448.1, from coordinate 133,411,825 downwards.
TTATGCTGAGGCAATTGCAGGTCTCAGTATATAACCTGAGTGTGTATATATAGACTTCAGGATAGCCTCCTGCTTTTTATCAGCAGGCTCCTTCAAGGTGGCCGTATCCTAAGACGGCAGTGCCACCTTTTTTGACAAACGTGTGAGCGCCTTATCCACCCTAAGGGATATCTCCCAACGTGACCTATCCTCTGGCGGGAAAGGGTACGCCATCAGTAACTTTTTAGAAATTACCAGTTTCTTATCGGGGGAACCCACGCTACTTTACACACTTCATTCATTCATCTGATGGGGGAACAAAACACTGGCTGTTTTTTCTCCCCAAAAATAAAACCCCTTTTATGTGGTACTTGGGTTCATGTCAGAAATGCGTAACACATTTTTCATTGCCGAGATCATGTAACGGATGTTCCTAGTGGATTGTGTATATGTCTCAACCTCGTCGACACTGGAGTCAGACTCCGTGTCGACATCTGTGTCTGCCATCTGAGGTAACGGGCGCTTTTTTGAGCCCCTGATGGCCTTTGAGACGCCTGGGCAGGCGCGGGCTGAGAAGCCGGCTGTCCCACAGCTGTTTTACGTCATCCAGCCTTCTATGTAAGGAGTTGACATTGTCGGTTAATACCTTCCACCTATCCATCCACTCTGGTGTCTGCCCCACAGGGGGCGACATCCCATTTATCGGCCTCTGCTCCACCTCCACGTAACCTTCCTCATCCCACATGTCGACACAGCCGTACCGACACACAGCACACACACAGGGAATGCTCTGACTGAGGACAGGACCCCACAAAGTCCTTTGGGGAGACAGAGAGAGAGTATGCCAGCACACACCAGAGCGCTATATAATGCAGGGATTAAACACTATAACTGAGTGATTTTTCCCCCAATAGCTGCTTGTATAAACAATATTGCGCCTAAATTTAGTGCCCCCCCCCCCTGTCTTTTTAACCCTTTGAGCCTGAAAACTACAGGGGAGAGCCTGGGGAGCTGTCTTCCAGCTGCACTGTGAAGAGAAAATGGCGCCAGTGTGCTGAGGGAGATAGCTCCGCCCCTTTTTCGCAGACTTTTCTCCCGATTTTTTATGGATTCTGGCAGGGGTATTAATCACATATATAGCCTCTGGGGCTATATATTGTGATGATTTTGCCAGGCAAGGTGTTTATATTGCTGCTCAGGGCGCCCCCCCCCCCAGCGCCCTGCACCCATCAGTGACCGGAGTGTGAGGTGTGCATGAGGAGCAATGGCGCACAGCTGCAGTGCTGTGCGCTACCTTGGTGAAGACTGAAGTCTTCTGCCGCCGATTTTCCGAAACACTTCTTGCTTCTGGCTCTGTAAGGGGGCCGGCGGTGCGGCTCCGGGACCGAACATCAATGGCCGGTTCCATGCGGTCGATCCCTCTGGAGCTAATGGTGTCCAGTAGCCTAAGAAGCCCAAGCTACCACCAGTTAGGTAGGTTCGCTTCTTCTCCCCTTAGTCCCTCGCTGCAGTGAGTCTGTTGCCAGATCTCACTGTAAAATAAAAAACCTGAAATATACTTTCTTTCTAGGAGCTCAGGAGAGCCCCTAGTGTGCATCCAGCTCAGCCGGGCACAAGAATCTAACTGAGGTCTGGAGGAGGGTCTTAGTGGGAGGAGCCAGTGCACACCAGGTAGTCCTAAAGCTTTCTTTAGTTGTGCCCAGTCTCCTGCGGAGCCGCTAATCCCCATGGTCCTTACGGAGTCCCAGCATCCACTTAGGACGTCAGAGAAAAAGTATAACATGAATTCATTTAGACAGATATAGCAAATAAAAGTGCAGTATATTACATAAAATTGCACAGAATAAAAGAATTGCACTGAGAATGGCTAGTGCTAGACAAACAATCAATAAAAGGTGACACTTTTAAAGTTAATTAAAAGTCAATTAAATTGTAATAACAAAAAAGGCGGAAAGAAGAAAAAAAAAACAAGAGGGGTAAAAAACAAAACAAAAAACACTTTTTAAAAAAAAGGAAGATGATCTTTTTAGAGAGGTGCAGTCTGGGAAAGCCAACGCGTGTCGTCAGATAGACTTCATCAAGGGACACACCATTTAGTCTGCGAGAACTGGCGTTGTTCAAAATAACAGCGCTCCGCAATAAATAGCAATGGGAGCTCCTTCCCGACGCTATTCAATCCGCGCTGAATTGGGATTGACTCCATTATGGCAAAAGTCCCTTATTAAAGCATTTAATCCAATATCTGAAGTTCTTGGTTTGAGACCAGGTACTGTGGATTGAACTCTTTAGATTTCTTTTTTTGTTTCAAATACTGTTGATTTTTAGCTGTGGATCATTCAAGCAGATCAGTGGCTGGTTTCTGGAGTCAAATATTCTTATAGTGGCATTGACACACGAGTAGAGTATGAAGTCGACGGTGCATCTAAATGTTCCACTGCACAGCTGAATCAATGACGATAGACTGTCACCCATCAGAAAATGGAGGTGGTGGGCCTCATGTATTAGCATGTGAGATGCAGGCAAAGCCGTGATTCTGGTGAGTTAGCCCATATTTTTAAAGTGGCAATAATAATTCAAATGGCAAGAACTACTGTACTCGTTTTGCCTTTTGAATGATTGCTGCTTTAAAACCAGTAGCCAACTCACAGGAATTGCGCCTTTGTCTGCATCTCGCATAAGGCCCGCTGCTCCTCTGTTCTACTGTACCGTCTTTGACCATAAATGCACACATATCAGCTGTAAAATATTATAAAATTGCTTTGCTCCATAATCTCTCATGTCTCATTTAAATCTCATTTATTTGTTCTCCATAAGTTCCCTGCTGAATTTTGACAGCATTGGCTGTGTTTCTACTATATAACATATTCCGTTGACAACACAATTTGATTAATTAAGTGAAACTGCAATAAAAACACTTCTGTTCTATGTTAAACTGAAAACAGAGTGTATAAGGCTACGATTATGTCAAAAAAAAAAACCTGTTGCCACTTGGTCAGAAGAGATTCAGCATAAAAACGGTTGTAATGTCATTTTAAAACCTCTCGGGATCCTCTGAGCTCCAGCATAATCCTGCCAGCTTGCTTAAGTGCGATTGTGCACTTAACACTTTTTTTTATTTATTCGATGAAGCTTTCACAGGATCTCTGTGGGAGCACAAGTTGCTGTATCTTCAAAAATGTTCACCTATGGCATTTAATATCTATATTGGTACGTGTAAAGTGAGAATCATCTGCCGGAATCATATGTATTAAAGTTGTAACATTACCAAAAGGCTTATTACAGCCTAATAAAAGGGTATTTGTACAATTTAAGGGTGTGTGTCCCATGCAGTTTATTCAAATAGCAAACAGTGTTATAATTATTACTTTCATGGAATGAGATATATTAGATTTGAATACATTTCTATATTTGAATATGCCTGTATTAGTATATTTAAATATGTACCTTGACTTTTGATATAAATGTAAACTATAAGTGTTCTCACATGTTTTACATTTCGCTGGTCCTCAAACGAATTCCTCTATCAAAGCAATTTTTAATTTAAGCACATTAATAGAGCTGAAATCGTATGTAGAATTATACCTGTCTCTCACGTTTCATTAGAATATATATATATATATATATATATATATATATATATATATATATATATATATATATATATATATATATATATATATATATATATATGGCATGTAGGACCGGCACTCACCTCTCTTAGAAAATTTGCTCCGGTGCCCTCTGGAAATGATTAATACTCCAAATACATCGTACAAGCAGCGGCACTCAGAGACTTAGGTAAGTGAAAAAATGTGAAAATTTAATCCATATTACAATATGGTCAGGCCAACGTTTCGGGGCACACCCGCCCCTTTGTCAAGGTGAACCAAAATTTTCACATTTTTTCACTTACCTAAGTCTCTGAGTGCCGCTGCTTGTACGATGTATTTGGAGTCTATACACACATACACACACACCGATAATCATGTGACATGGTGCAAAAATTATATACACTAGAGTTCATTCTAGCACCATGCGCCTAATCAGTGTGGAGGGCACATTTTTACTTTTAAGGGCAAAATTGTATACGTGATGTATTACTACAGCTACAGTAGCAATACTTCACGCCTAAAAATGTTCCCATCAAAATGAAAATAGGTCTTCCTCACTGTTTAGGTGCAGGGTGCTAAGAGTGAATACAATACACCTATATACATCTCTCTTGTAACTTGTCACACTAAACACGCTTGGAACTAGAGCATACAACATGTGTATGCGGCACACCCTCATTTTCAGTCAGGTGCATGTGGAGGAATTGGGCACAGATTCTGTCCCAACGTGGCAGGGTTGGTCCGTGCGTGTCTGGCATAACCGCTGGTTTGGATTATTCCTTCTAGCAATGCCAGCTCAAAACTAGTATACAGTAACTATTACCATTCAATGTGAGGGTGTGAACTGGATCCTTCTACAAAAAAATAAACCCAAGTCTTATGAGTATTTCCATTTACCAACCTACTAAACCCTCTATAGCCCGTACACAGCTCATAAACAGACTTTCTTCACTGGCATCTCTAAATAAACAAACTGAAAACTGTACAAGGTAGAAATGCAATAATACAGCAGATAAGAACAAGGTTTTACCATCAAGGCACATTTGTCTTTCATAGATATTTTGCTTTTTAAATGCTTCACAGCCCGTAGTGTGTACACAACTCTGTTAAACAGTACATAGCTCCTTTGTGTAATCCCTGCTGTTTTCCACACCCATAACAAGCTAGTTACAAAAGCAAAGCACAGCTAATTGAATCTAAAAAAATAAAAATAAAAAAAAGACCTTGGCAATGAGCAAGTTCAGAATTACTGATGTCATGCACAATGTCAAGGCACTTAATAAATGGAGAACAGGAACTGGGAGCAGAAGTAGAGGAGGGTCTAGAAGCAGTTGACTTAAAGCAGACGTTCATGCATTGGAAAACGACCTGTGAAAATGTGTCTCGCTTGCTAGAGGAAGTGTGTACCGGTGGAGAGTATTGCTTTAAGATTGCAATTCCTGAAAATCTTTCTAAATAAAGACCAAAGACCTGCTTGCCGTGCTTTCACATATCATTTGGCAGTCGGCCCACCCATGCCGCATTGTAACACACCACTATGCAAGCATTACCTATCGCTGGCCAGTGAGCACTGAACTGAATTCATGCTGGGGCCCTAGCGTTTCATCTCTGTATACGCTTCTACAAACTTTTCTTAAACTGATATTAGTATCAATAGACAAGAAATGAACAAGCGGCACTCAATATACAAATTACCAATTCAATGAATTCAGCAGGGCAGAGTTTATAAAAAAAGCCTAAAACAATTTGTACAAAAATAAAAAGTCATGAGCATGCGTTATAAAACATTGCGTACAAGAATAATAAATATACTATGACTTATTTAAAAATGCTTACAACTGAAATGGATGAACTTTAAATGAATAAACACATTTTGTTAATAAAAACAAATACACAGGAATATGGTAGATACACCAAAAATGTAAACATATAAAATACAAGACACCAACACGACCAAACAAAATGATCTACAATATTTGGAAAAGCACTTGCTGTAAAAGCAACACAAAGATAATCTGGGACTGTATCAGTAACTTAACACTTTAAAAGAAAAAATAGCTGAAGGAGCACTAAAAAAAAAATGCAGTCATAACATTTTTATTTAAAGGCTATTACTGTAGCAAATCAATACCACATGGCAAGTAAAAGAATTCTATTTACTGATGTTTTTGAGTCATATAGAAGTATGAGCTAACGCATTTGTGTTACTAAAACAATGACTATATCTACACATAATCTATGAAATAAGCTATAAAACATTACATGAGGATGTAATATAAATTTAAATTTCTAATAACCCTGTTTTCCTAACAAATAACCACGATTTATGTAATTTATCTACAGCAGTAACTTTGAAAATGTTGGAAATATTTTTTTAACAATGTAACAGGTAGACATGATCCTTCGTTATAGGCATTAGCAACAAAAGCATGTTTAGTCAATATGCTCCTCCCACATAGTAGACTCATTGTTTTGAAACTGCATCCAATAATTAAGGCGTCACAATGTGACTATTTTGGACGTTTCCCGGCAGCTCACCCACTCAGGTACCGTCAAAACACAAAACTATAAAAAATAAAATAAAAATAAAAATGTTTCTAAACATCAGGATGACAAACTGTGGTATCATCCTACAAGCTCGGACATGAAAATCTCCCACCGCAGTCTGCGAGAGTGGCACAAAAGAGATTGATCATACATGCTGCAAAAATGAGACACTCAATGCAACGCTATACAACACTAAGCTTATTAAAACAATAACAAAATTTTGAATTAAAAAAAAATTTCAATCTTCAAAACAGATTGTAGGTAAAACATTTCATTACATCGGTTGCCAGTTTAAAAAGACACCATCACACGTTACTGCAATAGTGTAGCAATTTCTCTTAAGAAAATAAAAATAAAAAAAATAGAACCAGAGGTTTTGCTACATGCTTTAGTTGTAAGAAATCTGAGACTGGGATAGATGCAATCTCCAGACTATAGACAAAATATGCGTGTGCATTTTACAACTATTTCATAAATTCATTGTTCTGATATTTACATTACTCATCTTGTAGTTGCACTAAGGGAAACAGGATACATTTTACAAGTTCAAGAGGCCGGAGAACTACACATTAGATCAGTGGTTCCCAAACTTTTTTGAGTTACGGCGCCCTAGAGTATCAGAATTTTTTTCACGGCACCCCTAGGACAAACATTTCTTATTGAGAAATTTAGAAAGAAATATTACATTAAGTAGATTGTGTTTATATTTCATCCTTGGGCTCAATTGTGTGGTGAGGGTCGAGATTTGCTTCTGTTTGTCCCCATATTTTATGACTGGCAGCCACCAGCACTAGTTTTGCCTCTTATATTGACCATAAATAATTTGAATTGGTCCTGGACCACCAATTCAAGGCACCCCTTCAAGTGTCCCGAGGCACCCCAGGGAGCCACGGCACACAGTTTGGGAACCACTGCATTAGATGGTTATGCCCCCCACGGGAAAAAACAAAACACATTCATGAAAATGTATAATTACTTCAATTAACAGACAAGGAGCAGAATAACTTTTCCATGTACTTGGGTAACTGTCTGTAACAGACGTTTACTTAAACACAAATGTGTTAGCTTTCATGCCACACAACTACTGTACCACTACATAGTGCAGAAACATTTTTAAAGGCCACATGGCAGGAGTTGCATTAAAACATGCATGCCTGGTACTGCTACTTTTTACTTGTTGATTTGCAATAAGAAAATAGGCTACAAACTGCTGGGAAAAAAAGGATTTGTAACGAGTTTTATAATTTTGCATGCGTTTTTCATGTTCCCCTCGGCCCAGCAATGTGACTGGATTCCATAGCTGCTACAGGGGCATCGTCACAGCTATGGTCTCAAAAGTCATCACCTCTATCAAGCATGGCAGCAAGGACCCAAGAGAGGTCTGACCACACAAGATAGGGAAGGCAGATAGTATTTCCCCTCAATTACAAAAAAGGAAAAAAAAGTTGTTTTGTTTTTTTGCACATTAAGCATTTTTGTGGTTTAACACTCTAGCAGCATAAAGAATATGCAATTGTATATTGTAGAGTAACAGCATTAGTGAGTAAGAGGGAAGGAGAAGTTAATCTGCAAACAATAAGGGGTGGTGCAGTTCTAGAAAAACATCACATAAATATGCTCAAAAGGTCTTCTAATTTACAGAACGCTGTATCACAGACTGACGGGTCCAGCATAGGGGGATTGGACAGAAGCACAAGAGTTAAGATAGACGTGCTTAATGATTTCGTTTGTTTTTAGCTTTCACTAATTATTTTACAGCACAATCAAAATCTTGTTTCTATATTATATAGAGTGACGCCTTATTTCCTTCCTAAAATATGGCCCACTTTCCAACGTATAGGTCAGTCATATTACATTATTTCCCCTAGAGTGGAGTGTAAACATTAACTCTTTACTCTCTCCCAGGTTTGCAATGTGTTGCTCGGTGACACATCACAGAACAGTGAAGAATACGGTGTATGTCTTCGCATCCTTATCCTCTTACTTCAGCCATAAACAAATACCCAAACATCAATTTTTGCACAAGGTGCTCTTAAAAATTTAGTTTTTCACCCAAATAGTCATCCTGAAGCCTTCATACTAATATGCTGAAGTAACATTTAACCACAAGGAGGATAGAAAAAAAAAATAATAATAATAAATATACTGTATATATATTTGGTTTGAGCATCACATATCACATTGTGGGTGACCACACTGATAAAGTGCAACATTTTATTCTGACTAAACATTATCAAGAAAGTACATAGCTAGCCAGATAGAGACACAGACAGCGAAATGGACGCCTCTTTTTTGCATATGGAGATTTTCATCTCATTGCTTTAAAATTGTACAGTCTCCATTACCAATGACGCCTCTGCTCAGCGTCACTGGTTCAGTAAAGAAAGAAAAGGCAAACACACAAGTCCAATTAAATTAATAAACAGACTTAAATTTAATTAAAAATAAGGTAAATATAAAAAGTAAAAAATAATTTTCAACATTTGGCCAACCTAGTCTTACCATTAAAACAGAAAAGTAATAACAGTTGGAGCTGCTACTACACCTAATGCCCCTCTCCTGCACTACAGAACCCTAGCAGACATTACCCAGTGGGTACCCACTGGCAGCCCCTGCAGCAGCTGAGAGCAAGTTCTTCAGACATGACCTAGTGGGTGCCCCATGCCTGCCTCTGCCCTTGTATACAGCATGTCAGCAAATTAGAGCAGGTTCCTCAGACATGACCTTATGGGTGCCACATGCCAGCCTCTGCCCATGTATACAGCACCCCAGCAAATGAGAGCAGGTTCCTCAGACATGACTTTATGGGTGCCCCATGCCAGCCTCTGCCCATGTATACAGCACCTCAGCAACTGAGAGCAAGTTCCTCAGACATTACTTTATGGGTGCCCCATGCCAGCCTCTGCCCTTGTATACAGCACCCCAGCAAATGAGAGCAGGTTCCTCAGAAATGCCCCAGTGGGTGCCCCATGCCAGCCTCTGTCCATGTATAGAGCACCCCAGCAAATGAGAGCAGGTTCCTCAGACATGCCCCAGTGGGTGCCCCATGCCAGCCTTTGCCCATGTATACAGCACCCCAGCAGCTGAGGGCAGTTTACTTGGGTAATGCAGGTTATTCCTTGGCGTGTGTGTGCCTATAGAGCTGCTGGGTGCCTCAGGGCTAGCTGCAGGGCCTAGGTGGGCACTTGTGGGGTTGGGGGACCTCGGACAGCCTGCACTCAGGAAGGGAAGTACAGGGAGGGGGTGACTCACGTTTTCTGGACGGGTTTTCGCCTCTTCCTGCTGGCGTACATGATGTTGGTGTTCATGCCACTCCTCAAGCACCGGACAGCCGGGGGCGTAAGTAATGGCTCCCGCTCCCCTCCTGCCTGACAGGCCGAAATAGGGGTCACAGCTCAGCTACAAATCCCAGTGAGAGACCGGATCCAGTAAGGAAGCGGCGAGCCCGCGGTGCTGGCGAGGTGACAGCCCGGAGAGACTTCCCTGCTGGCGGCGAGAGGTGATGGGCACTGCCCGGCCGGAGCTGCTCTTCCTCCTCCGCTCCTTCTGCTGCACACTGAGACACCACTACTGGCGACAGGCAGCCTCGGGAGACACTGCGCAGGCGCACGGCATACTTCCCCGTGCCAGGCCAGGGCGCATGCTCAGAGGCCGCGTCATGGGCAGCGGCTGGCGACGGACGGATATCCCGGCGCATGCACAGTGGGTGCGCTGTCTCCTGCCGCTACTGGGGGCTGTCAGTACAGGGCTCACACTGTGTGGGCGAGATGACGTCATTCATATGTACTTAGGGGGTAATTCCAAGTTGATCGCAGCAGGAAATTTTTTAGCAGTAGGGCAAAACCATGCGCACTGCAGGGGGGGGCAGATATAACATATGCAGAGAGAGTTAGATTTGGGTGGGGTGAGTTCAATCTGCAATCTAAATTGCAGTGTAAAAATAGAGCAGCCAGTATTTACCCTGCACAGAAACAAAATAACCCACCCAAATCTAACTCTCTCTGCACATGTTATATCTGCCCCCCCTGCAGTGCACATGGTTTTGCCCAACTGCTAAAAAAAAATTCCTGCTGCGATCAACTTGGAATTACCCCCTTATTTCGGTGTATGGCGCTGTCAGACGCTCCTCCTGCGTATCACTGGTAGTGAGTGGTAGTAAAGGGTACTATGGAGACAAAGGGGTCAATCCAGTTGGTTGCGATAATATATACCTCAGAGTTTATATCAGGCAGACCTTCTTGAGGTTAATCCAATTGCCTTCGAAGGGAGCGAAATGCCGTTCCAATTGCAACAGCTTTTAAACCCCGGCAGTGACCCCCGATGTTGCGCCCTTCATGACCCCGAATAAGCCCCAATTTGCACAAAACCTTTATTGGGTGGTGAGCAATTTTGTGCAAATTCATGCCGCCGTGGAGTGCAGCTGCTGCCGCGCTGATTGGCAGCTACGATAATATCGCAGTCAATTGGATTGACTCCCAGATGTCATAGCTTTTTTATGGGCAGGTTAGCAATGGTGACTACAGACCCGGGACTCCATATGAAAATATGCCCATCATCATGACAGGATGGTGATCAGCCTCCTGGGTGTGGTATTGAAGGTCGACTTAGAGACCGGATCACCAGCCTCCTAGCTTAAGTTTCCTTTAGACCAGTGGTCTCCAACCTTAATTGGGGTGTGAGCTACTTGAGAAAAATTAAACCTCCTGAGGAGCTACTAAAGTTTTTGGAAAAAAATGCAGTGCTAGAATGGCTGCTGGCGCGCTATACATTTTGCACACCTGCCAAAAAAGTTTCTGGCGCCCCCTCCCATTGCTATATTAAAAGTAAAGAATTAGCGTGCGCCTTGGGTGCGCGTGCTCCAAAAAGAGAGTGTGGCCTCACTGCAAGGGGCGTGATATTGCAGGAAAAGAATACCTTATACCCCAGTTTTGCAACCAGCACGCCCAGACATTGGCCACCGCAGGAAAAAATCCTGATTCATGCCCCTTACATCATTTGTGATTTTTCCTCCTTATAGTAATACCCCTTACACATTATGCCACACACCATAATGACCATGACACATTATACCACACACAGTAATGCCACTTATACAATATGCCGCACACCGTAATGCCCGTTACACATTATTCCACACACCGCAGTGCTCTTGACACATTCCACACACTGTAATGCCCGTGACATATTATGTCACACACCGCAATGCCCCTGACACATTATGCCCCACACCGTAATGCCTGACACATTATACCACCTACTGCAATGCCCGTGATACATTATGCTACACACCGTAATGCGCATTACACATTATGCCCCATAGTAAGGCTTCTAATTAATTTTAAATGACCTGCTCATCAGGGGTCTCATGCTCATTGCCAGGGGTTTCATGCTCTGGGTGCCCTGCTTGTTGCCAGGGGTGTAATGGTCATTGCCAGGGGTGTAATGCTCTGTGTGTCATGCTCATTGCCAGGAGTCTTGTTGTCTGGGGTGTAATGCTCTGGGTGTCATGCTCGTTGCCGGGGGTCTAATGCTCTGCGTGTCATGCTCGTTTTGAGGTTTCTTGTGCCAGGAGTGTAATGCTCTGCATGTCATGCTCGCTGTCAGGGGTGTAATGCTGTGCATGTCATGCTCGCTGACAGGAGTCTAGTTGCCAGGAGTGTAATGCTCTGCATGTCATGCTCGCTGTCAGGGGTGTAATGCTGTGCATATCATGCTCGCTGACAGGAGTCTAGTTGCCAGGGGTGTAATGCTCTGCATGTCATGCTCGCTGTCAGGGGTCTAGTTGCTAGGGGTGTAATGCTCTGCATGTCATGCTCGCTGTCAGGGGTCTAGTTGCTAGGGGTGTAATGCTCTGCATGTCAAGCTCGCTGTCAGGGGTGTAATACTGTGCATGTCATGCTCGCTGTCAGGGGTCTAGCTGCCAGGGGTGTAATGCTCATTACAGGGGTGTAGTGGAAGTGCCGGGAGCGCCAGTGCTGAGTGCTCCTGGCACTGTCGCGTATATAGCTGTGCTGCCTGACAGACGCTAATATGACCTCTGGTGTCTGTCTCCTCTGCGGCGGAGGAGTGCTACAGACCGACCGGGGGGAGTCAATTGCGGACTCCCCCCCCCCGAAGTTAGGCAGCAGCCAGCACGGGTCGACCCGGAGTGCGGCTGCGAGCTACACGTCAATCGCGAGCGACGGGTTGGCGACCGCTGCTTTAGATCTTTTCTGTATTCTGAATAAATAAAACCGATTACCTGTATTAAGTATGTGGATCCTCGTTAAGCGACCTTGTCGTAGTAGCGGAACTCGGTCGTTAAGTGGGGAGCATCTGTATATAAAATTTTCTGAAGAGGACAAGTATGGGCAAAGTTGCTCATAGCATCCAATCAACCTCTGGCTATTATGTATCAAGTACAGTCTATCAAATGACAGCTAGAAGCTGGTTGGTTGCAACGAGCTTAGGAGTATATGCAATTCACGGCGAATCGCGACAAATTATCGCCGTTTTTTAATTTGACACAATTCGACAGGTGAATTCCGGCAGGTGGCTGCCGGAATTCACCATATTCAATGAAAAACGGATTCGACAGTCCCGCGGGCGAAAAACGGCAGATTTACCGGATTTTGCCGCGAATTAAAAAAACGGGAAAAACACGGGAAAAAATGGCGTGGGGTCCCCCCTCCAAAGCATAACCAGCCTCGGGCTCTTCGAGCTGGTCCTGGTTCTAAAAATGCGGGGAAAAAATTGACAGGGGATCCCCCGTATTTTTAAAACCAGCACCGGGCTCTGCACCTGATGCTGGTGCAAAAAATACGGGGGACAAAAAGAGTAGGGGTCCCCCGTATTTTATACACCAGCATCGGGCTCCACTAGCTGGACAGATAATGCCACAGCCGGGGGTCACTTTTATACAGCGCCCTGCGGCCGTGGCATTAAATATCCAACTAGTCACCCCTGGCCGGGGTACCCTGGGGGAGTGGGGACCCCTTCAATCAAGGGGTCCCCCCCCCCAGCCACCCAAGGGCCAGGGGTGAAGCCCGAGGCTGTCCCCCCCATCCAAGGGCTGCGGATGGGAGGCTGATAGCCTTGAGTAAAATGACAGAATATTGTTTTTTCCAGTAGTACTACAAGTCCCAGCAAGCTTCCCCCGCAAGCTGGTACTTGGAGAACCACAAGTACCAGCATGCGGGAGAAAAACGGGCCCGCTGGTACCTGTAGTACTACTGGGGAAAAAATACCCAAATAAAAACAGGAGACACACACCGTGACAAGTACAACTTTATTACACACTGCCGACACACACATACTTACCTATGTTGACACGCCGACTGCCACAGTCTCCGACGATCCGAGGTACCTGTGAAAAAAATTAGACTCACCTCAATCCAGTGTCCGGGAGATAATCCACGTACTTGTTAAAAAAAAAACACGAACACCCGTACCATGCCGGAATGAAAGGGGTCCCATGTTGACACATCAGACCCATTTCCCCGAATGCCGGGACACCACGTGACTCCTGTCACTGAGGTCCCTTCAGCCAATCAGGAAGCGCTACTTCCGTGGCGCTCACCTGATTGGCTGTGCGCGTGTGACCTCAGACAGCGCATCGCAAAGCCTCTCCCATTACTTTCAATGGTGGGAAGTTTGCCGTCAGCGGTGGGGTTACCCGCGGTCAGCCGCTGACCGGCGGGTGACCCCACCGCTAGCCGCAAAGTTCCCACCATTGAATATAATGGAGAGGCTTTGCGATGCGCTGTCAGCTCAGACGTGCACAGAGCCAATCAGCAGAGTGCAAGGACGTTGCGCTCGCTGATTGGCTTACGAGACCTTTCAGTGACAGCTGTCACGGGGGGTCTCTCTGCATTCGTGGAAAGGGGTCCCATGTGTCAACATGGGACCCCTTTCAGTCCGTGTGGTACGGGTGTCCGGTTTGTTTTTTTGACAAGTTCGTGGATTTACCTCTGGAACATGGATGAGGTGAGTGTATTTATCTTTTCTTTTCAGGTACCCCTGGATTCTACTTGGAGAAGAGGACCGATGTCGGCGTGTGAACATAGGTAAGTATGTGTGTGTCGACGTATGAAATAAAGTTTTACTTTCACGGTGTGCGTGTGCGTATTTTTTTTCCAGTAGAACTACAGGTACCAGCGGGCCCGTTTTTCTCCCGCATGCTGGTACTTGTGGTTCTCCAAGTACCAGCTTGCGGGGGAGGCTTGCTGGGACTTGTAGTACTACTGGAAAAAACAATATTCTGACATTTTTCTCAAGGCTATCAGCCTCCCATCCGCAGCCCTTGGATGGGGGGGACAGCCTCGGGCTTCACCCCTGGCCCTTGGGTGGCTGGGGGGGGGACCCCTTGATTGAAGGGGTCCCCACTCCCCCAGGGTACCCCGGCCAGGGGTGACTAGTTGGATATTTAATGCCACGGCCGCAGGGCGCTGTATAAAAGTGACCCCCGGCTGTGGCATTATCTGTCCAGCTAGTGGAGCCCGATGCTGGTGTATAAAATACGGGGGACCCTTACTCTTTTTGTCCCCCGTATTTTTTGCACCAGCATCAGGCGCAGAGCCCGGTGCTAATTTTAAAAATACGGGGGAACCCCTGTCAATTTCCCCCCCGCATTTTTAGAACCAGGACCAGCTCGAAGAGCCCGAGGCTGGTTATGCTTTGGAGGGGGGACCCCACGCCATTTTTTTCAGGGATTTTACCATTCCATCCAAAAAAAAATATATATATATTATTTTTAAAAATATATAAATAATACTTGTGCCTCCAAAAAAGACAAACCTAAAGTACCTAATCCATTCTAATATAAATAGATATGATATTACCAAGAAAAAAAAAACACAAAAAAACATGTTTTAAATTTTTTTTATTAGTTTCACCCTCCAAAGTGTGGCGGATTGAAAATGACGAATTTACTGTCTAAAAGCACTGTTGTCGAATTTCCAAACTTCCATTGAATAGACTTTGGTCGAATTGCAGCATGTGTATCATTGCAAAAAAGTCGAATTTGTCAAAAGTCGAATTTCAAAAAGTCGAATTTTGAAAGTCCGTTTTTTTGTCGGAAAGTAATGAATTGCATTGTCGATTTTTTTTTTTTTGGTGAAAAATTCCCGAAATTCGACAATTTCGGGAATTCGACCGCAATTGCATATACCCCTTAACCTTTAGAAGGTTGGTTTTGTACCACTACCCTTGGTGTAGAGCTGGCCATCAGTGGATTAACCATCGATGGTACCATTGGTGGGTAACCTCGATGGTATGCAACCATTGAAAGGGGAAGCCATCAATTGTTTCACCCACCAATTGTCATCCCTACTCTATTAGTTACTGGGCAGCGAGCCAATCAGAGTTGTGGCGGCAGAGCTATGCTCTGCGTCCCAGTGCATGGGAGGATAAAAAAACACTGCAGGGCTCTGTGCCATCAATGGAGAACCATTTGATCTCCGACATCTAAGGCAAAACCATTGATATATAGCAATTGACGTTGCATGGCGTCCATTTTCCCGGTGTTTTGTGCATGCGTAGTGGGGAGGTCTCTGGAAAATGGGCATCGTGCCATTTTTCCAGAGACCTGCTCATGTGCATTAGACTCTGAGACAGCGCTTGGGTCTCCTAGTGACCCTAGTGCCCAGTCTGTTGCTCTGCTGGCTAGAGAGGAGAGGGTCCGGACAGAGACTGCACTCGGTCCTCCTCCTCTCTTGATGTGCCCCTGGTTGGGACTATGTAAGTAAATAGTAATAATATTGTATTTGTGAAAAAGTTACTGAAGCAACACTTATTGAACGAGGATGAGATCCAACCATTCTGCTCGCCAGTTCTAAAGGTCCCTACACACTGGCAGGTAACATGCACGATATAACCAAACTCGTTCATATCGTGCAGTGTGTAGGCACCAACGATTAACGATGCGCGGCCCTGCACTCGTTAATCGTTGGTGCCCCGTCGCTTATACATGCAGGCCAATATGGACGAGATTATCCATATTAGCATGCATTGCTATGGAGCCGGGTGACGGGGGGGAGCGAAGTAACTTCACCTCGCCCCCACGCCGCCAGGTCGCCCGTCGGCCGTATCCGCCGTCAGGCAGCTCTGCGGCGGATCTGCCAGTGTGTAGGACCCATAAGTGTACTGAGTAAACAGCACAGTATATGTGACACAACTGAAGTGGAATGCATTGCAGTCTAGATTAGGTACATATTAACATGAAAATGACATTGAATAAGGAATTTGTTTATTTGATGCAAGCTTTTTAGAACTGTTTTCTGCTGCAGGGTACACTGGGCTCCACAAGGAAAGACATAGGGGTGTAGAGTAGGATCTTGATCCGAGGCACCAACAGGCTCAAAAGCTTTGACTGTTCCCAGAATGCATAGCGCCGCCTCCTCTTTAACCCCGCCTCCCTGCACAGGAGCTAAGTTTTGTAGTTGGTGCCGCAGATAGCAGGCACATAACAGAGGGGCTGCTCTGGGCAGTCCTAAGAAGAGCTTTTTTGAGAAGAAAAGTGAAGACTTCAAGGGCTGTAGCAGTGTGTACATGTCTAGTGACATTCACTGCTGCAGCTCCATCTCTCCCCAGCGGCGCTATAGACTCCCGAGCCCTGGTTGCCGGGTAACTACAGCAGGAGGCTCCGGTTTTCTTCTGGTCAGGCACACACGACGGGGGGCTCTCCGGGATCGCGTGGCCGCGCTTCGGGAGGTGGTGAGTGGGACCCGTACTTTATCGCGATCCGGCGCGGCCGGTGGGAGGCGTGCCGCGCGCGCTGGCGGTGGACACTGTGGCAGTACAGGCGATCCCACTAGATCACCAGGGCATGGGTGCAGGTCAGGTTTTCCCTTAAAACTTTTTTATGTGTAGCCCGCAGTACCTGGTGGTTTTGCCAGCAGAGGGGATAAGGCTTAGACCTGGATCCCCTCCCCCAGCCCCAGGGCGCCATTTCCAGCAAATGTTCCTGCCCTGGAGCAGCATATCTGTCTCTCCCTCACTCCCTGTCAGTATTTGGGCACCATTTCTCTCAGCTACACTGTTCCTGGGACTGCTTGGGCAAATCATCCTTTGTAAAGCCGCCTGGTTGTCAGCGCTGTGACTTTATGTCACGATCCGGGTATCTGGACGCCATTTCTTACCCATCAGATGCCTCCTAAGGCTGGCTCAGCGCTCCAGGACCGGATCCCATCTGTTATCCTGATGTGTACATTCCTGTATCCTCTCCTGTCACTCTGGGACGCTGTCACAGTAAACGCCATATTACACCTGGCATGGCGTCTCCCGCGGCCTCCGCCGCCGTCCCTGAACTTCTGCATGCAGAGTGTCTGAGTGGCGATTACGTCAGCCGCGGCCTCCGCTGTGTCCGCGTGGTTGGATGTGCATCTGTCAGCCTGGCGCCTCCTGTCTCCGGTGGCCGGCGCCGCCATTACTGTTTTCATTACCACATGGATTACAAACCAAACTTCCCTCCAAGTGTCTGCATGGGCGCAGCCATCTTGGATTCTGTCAGTTGATCATTTCCACCAATCTGTTCTCAGTATTGATAATCTGCATAATTGCCTAGCCAATCCCTTCCTTGCTGCAGGTATAAATACACTGTGCCTGAGCAAGGAAGGCGTCAGTGCTTTGGTTGTCAAACCTAGTTCCTGTTTGTCTCTCTCCTGTGATTGTCTTCCAGGTTCCAGCTCCTGTCTCAAGACTTCCACCATAGAGACCCGCACCAGCATTCCACCTGCGGTGTAGCCTGACTCTCCAATCCATTGTGGATTCATCTGTTTCCAGCTACAACATTACCTGCTTCCAGCTCAGCTTCCAGCAGAGTACAGCTTCCCTTAAAGGGCCGGTGTCCTTTCTACACTTTACCACTCTCCACCGGTATTATTATTTCTCCGCTCTCAAGTTCTACATTTCAGTTCATATTTCATCGCTCCCAAGTTCATTTATTATTTAACTGGTTCCAGCCAGTATCCACTCCGTGCTAACAACAGTCTGGTTCCAGCCAGTATCCACAGCAGCTGTTTTATCTTCAGCAACCCAGCTTTTCCTGGAACACCAGCTGGCACAATCCTGGGTTATCTCCATTGCTACAGTCGGGCCTGGTAAGGACTTTCCATCTAGAAGATCATAAGAACTATCTCACACTACCAGTGCCCTGTGGCTCCTGCCATCCTGTAGTACCCAGGAACTGTATTTATTCTTTGCTGACTTTTACGTTTTCTTTTACTGCTGCTGTGTTGCGGAGTTGTCATAATAAACATCATTGACTTTTATCCAAGTTGTCGTGGTCACGCCTTCGGGCAGTTATTATTTATGTTACTTACATGTCCAGGGGTCTGATACAACCTCCCAGGTTCCGGTACATCTCAGCCCCTACAACTGAGGCTGCCTCCCGTCAGCTCAGGCCCTCAGTTGTGACAGTAAGCACTGACCTAATGAATCCAGCCGGAGACCAGGATCAAGCGGCCAGGCCGATGCAAGAACTGGCAGCCCGACTAGAACATCAGGAGGCTGCACAGGGCCACATCATCCGCTGTCTCCAGGATCTCTCTACTCGGCTGGATGGGATTCAGACAACTCTCCGTGGATCAGGCGCGTCTGGTGCGTCAACCACAGTGACTCCAGCTATAACCCCACCCACCTTACCCATTTCTGCTCCACGTCTTCATTTTCCAACGCCAGCAAAATTTGACGGATCTCCAAGATTCTGCAGGGGATTTCTCAACCAGTGTGAGATTCAGTTTGAGCTACAACCTGGCAATTTTCCCAGTGACCGTACAAAAATTGCCTACATTATTTCTCTTCTCAGTGGCTCAGCCCTTGATTGGGCATCACCGTTATGGGAGAGGTCCGACACCCTGCTATCTTCCTACACTGCCTTCGTGTCAACATTCAGGCGCATCTTCGACGAGCCAGGCCGGGTAACCTCAGCTTCATCCGAGATTCTCCGTTTACGCCAGGGGTCACGTACTGTAGGACAATATCTGATACAGTTCCAGATCCTGGCGTCCGAACTGGCATGGAACGACGAGGCCCTGTATGCTGCATTCTGGCATGGCTTATCTGAGCGTATTAAAGATGAGTTAGCTACCAGAGACTTACCTTCTAAGTTAGATGAGCTAATTTCACTCTGCACGAAAGTTGATTTACGTTTCAGAGAGAGAGCAACTGAGCGTGGAAGATCATCTGCTCCAAAATCTTCTGCTCCTCCTCCTCGTCAACTGTCACCATCTAAAGATGAGCCCATGCAACTTGGCCGTTCCCGTTTAACTCCTGCTGAGCGCCGAAGACGTCTCTCCGAGTTTCTCTGTCTTTATTGTGCAGCTCCGTCTCACACCATTAATGCCTGTCCCAAACGTCCGGGAAACTCCAAATCCTAGCTCGCCAAGGAGAGGGCCGGCTAGGAGTAATGATCTCCTCTCCATCTTCTCAAGATTGTAATCTCCCAGTCTCGCTTCAAGTTGCTCAACGTTATCGGAACGTCATTGCCCTCCTTGATTCCGGAGCAGCTGGGAACTTTATTACCGAAGCCTATGTTAAACGGTGGTCCCTACCCACCGAGAGACTTCCTTCGTCCATTTCTTTAACTGCCGTGGATGGCAGCAAAATTTTTGATGCAGTTATTTCTTTAAGGACTCTACCAGTTCGTCTGAGAGTGGGAGTTCTTCATTCCGAACTTATTTCTTTTTTAGTGATTCCAAGAGCCACACATCCTGTGGTCCTGGGCCTTCCATGGCTCCGTCTTCACAATCCTACAATTGATTGGACGACTACGCAAATCCTGGCATGGGGTTCCTCCTGTGCTGAGACATGTTTGTTTAAAGTATTGCCTGTCTGTTCTTCCTCCCCCAGGTCGTCTGATGTTCCACCTCCTCCATATCAAGATTTCACGGATGTGTTCAGTAAAGCTTCTGCTGATATCCTTCCTCCTCATAGAGAATGGGACTGTCCGATTGATCTCGTTCCAGGGAAGGTTCCACCTCGAGGCCGAACTTATCCGTTGTCTCTGCCTGAGACGCATTCTATGGAGGAATATATTAAAGAGAACCTAGCAAAGGGGTTCATTCGACCTTCTTCTTCTCCAGCCGGCGCAGGCTTCTTTTTTGTAAAAAAGAAAGATGGTGGTCTGCGGCCATGCATCGACTACAGAGGTTTGAACGACATTACCATCAAGAACCGTTATCCTTTACCCCTGATTACTGAGCTCTTTGACAGAGTTAGCGGAGCTACCATCTTTACAAAGCTGGACTTGCGAGGTGCATACAATCTCATCCGGATCCGTGAGGGTGACGAGTGGAAGACCGCCTTTAACACCCGTGACGGACATTATGAGTACCTCGTCATGCCCTTCGGATTGAGCAATGCTCCAGCTGTCTTCCAGCATTTTGTCAATGAGATCTTCAGAGACATTCTATACCGTCATGTCGTGGTCTATCTAGACGATATCCTCATTTTTGCCAACGATTTAGAGGAACATCGTTTTTGGGTTAAAGAGGTTCTGTCCCTTCTCCGTGTCAATCATCTCTATTGCAAATTAGAAAAATGCGTCTTTGAAGTCAAGTCCATTCCGTTTCTAGGGTACATTGTGTCCGGTTCCGGACTAGAGATGGATCCTGAGAAACTACAAGCAATCCGAAATTGGCCGGTACCCTTAACCCTCAAAGGGGTCCAGAGGTTCTTAGGGTTCGCCAACTATTACCGAAAGTTTATACGAGACTTTTCCACCATTGTGGCGCCTATTACTGCTTTCACTAAGAAGGGTGCTAACCCGTCCAAGTGGTCTGAAGAAGCCATGCAAGCATTTCATCTTTTAAAACAAAGGTTCATCTCTGCGCCTGTTCTGAAACAGCCTGACATCGACTCTCCTTTCATCTTAGAGGTGGATGCCTCCTCCGTTGGAGTAGGAGCGGTGTTATCTCAGAGGGCTAAAGATGGCCATTTACACCCTTGCAGTTTCTTCTCCCGGAAGTTCTCCCCAGCTGAGCGCAACTATGCCATTGGCGACCAGGAGTTGCTAGCCATCAAGCTCGCTCTAGAAGAGTGGAGGTATCTGTTGGAGGGAGCTTCTCATTCAATCACCATACTTACAGACCACAAGAACCTTTTATACCTGAAGGGCGCACAATGTCTCAACCCTCGTCAGGCCAGATGGGCACTTTTCTTTTCCAGGTTCGACTTTAAACTCCAGTTCTGTCCGGGCTCTCAGAATCGCAAGGCCGATGCCCTTTCCCGCTCATGGGAGCAAGAAAATGAGTCAGAGTCTTCAGACAAGCATCCTATTATAAATCCGTTGGCATTCTCCACGGTAGGGATGGACTCTACGCCCCCATCAGGGAAAAGTTTTGTGAAGCCGATGCTAAGGAAGAAACTCATGCATTGGGCCCATGCTTCCCGTTTTGCCGGACATACAGGTATCCAAAAAACCCTGGAGTTTATCTCTAGGTCCTATTGGTGGCCAACTCTGAAAAAGGACGTCTTGGAGTTTATTGCATCTTGCCCAAAGTGTGCCCAACATAAAGTATCCCGCCAGTCGCCTGCGGGGCAACTGGTTCCACTATCCGTTCCCCGTCGACCTTGGACCCACTTGTCGATGGATTTCATTACAGACTTACCCATGTGCAACAAGTTCAATACCATCTGGGTGGTAGTTGACCGGTTCACCAAGATGGCACACTTCATTCCTCTCACCGGTCTTCCGTCAGCTTCCAAGTTGGCTCAAGTATTCATACAAGAGATCTTCCGACTCCACGGTCTTCCTGAAGAAATTATCTCTGATCGAGGAGTTCAATTCACAGCCAAATTCTGGCGAAGTTTATGTCAAGTGCTCCAAGTCAAGCTAAAGTTTTCCACGGCTTACCATCCTCAGACCAATGGTCAAACCGAGAGGGTGAATCAGGACTTGGAGGCCTTCCTCCGCATCTATGTGTCCTCCTCTCAAGATGACTGGGTTCAATTACTTCCCTGGGCCGAGTTCTGTCATAACAACCAGTATCATTCTTCATCTGCTTCAACACCATTCTTCACTAACTTTGGATTCCACCCTAAAGTCCCTGAGTTCCAACCGCTTCCAGCAACTTCTGTTCCCGCAGTGGATATCACCTTGCATCAGTTTGCCAATATCTGGAAGAGCGTACGATCAGCTCTGCTCAAGGCATCGTTCAGGTACAAGAAGTTTGCGGATAAGAAGCGTCGAGCAGTTCCTGCTCTCAAGGTGGGTGATCGGGTATGGTTATCCACGAAGAATTTGAGGTTAAGAGTTCCCAGTATGAAGTTTGCACCTCGCTATATCGGTCCTTTCAAGATTGAACAAGTCATCAATCCTGTTGCTTACAGACTCCAGTTGCCTCCCTTCTTAAAAATACCCAGGACATTCCATGTTTCCCTGTTGAAACCGCTGATCTTGAATCGGTTTCATTCCTCACTTCCTCCAACTCCGAAAGTCCAAACTCAACGAGGCGTTGAGTATGAAGTGGCCAAGATCCTGGACTCACGTCACCGTTACGGTCAACTACAATATCTTATTGACTGGAAGGGTTATGGTCCTGAGGAACGTTCATGGACCAATGCTTCTGATGTCCATGCTCCTGCCTTGGTCCGGAGATTCCATTCCAAGTTTCCTCAAAAGCCAAAGAAGTGTCCTGGGGCCACTCCTAAAGGGGGGGGTGCTGTCACGATCCGGGTATCTGGACGCCATTTCTTACCCATCAGATGCCTCCTAAGGCTGGCTTAGCGCTCCAGGACCGGATCCCATCTGTTATCCTGATGTGTACATTCCTGTATCCTCTCCTGTCACTCTGGGACGCTGTCACAGTAAACGCCATATTACACCTGGCATGGCGTCTCCCGCGGCCTCCGCCGCCGTCCCTGAACTTCTGCATGCAGAGTGTCTGAGTGGCGATTACGTCAGCCGCGGCCTCCGCTGTGTCCGCGTGGTTGGATGTGCATCTGTCAGCCTGGCGCCTCCTGTCTCCGGTGGCCGGCGCCGCCATTACTGTTTTCATTACCACATGGATTACAAACCAAACTTCCCTCCAAGTGTCTGCATGGGCGCAGCCATCTTGGATTCTGTCAGCTGATCATTTCCACCAATCTGTTCTCAGTATTGATAATCTGCATAATTGCCTAGCCAATCCCTTCCTTGCTGCAGGTATAAATACACTGTGCCTGAGCAAGGAAGGCGTCAGTGCTTTGGTTGTCAAACCTAGTTCCTGTTTGTCTCTCTCCTGTGATTGTCTTCCAGGTTCCAGCTCCTGTCTCAAGACTTCCACCATAGAGACCCGCACCAGCATTCCACCTGCGGTGTAGCCTGACTCTCCAATCCATTGTGGATTCATCTGTTTCCAGCTACAACATTACCTGCTTCCAGCTCAGCTTCCAGCAGAGTACAGCTTCCCTTAAAGGGCCGGTGTCCTTTCTACACTTTACCACTCTCCACCGGTATTATTATTTCTCCGCTCTCAAGTTCTACATTTCAGTTCATATTTCATCGATCCCAAGTTCATTTATTATTTAACTGGTTCCAGCCAGTATCCACTCCGTGCTAACAACAGTCTGGTTCCAGCCAGTATCCACAGCAGCTGTTTTATCTTCAGCAACCCAGCTTTTCCTGGAACACCAGCTGGCACAATCCTGGGTTATCTCCATTGCTACAGTCGGGCCTGGTAAGGACTTTCCATCTAGAAGATCATAAGAACTATCTCACACTACCAGTGCCCTGTGGCTCCTGCCATCCTGTAGTACCCAGGAACTGTATTTATTCTTTGCTGACTTTTACGTTTTCTTTTACTGCTGCTGTGTTGCGGAGTTGTCATAATAAACATCATTGACTTTTATCCAAGTTGTCGTGGTCACGCCTTCGGGCAGTTATTATTTATGTTACTTACATGTCCAGGGGTCTGATACAACCTCCCAGGTTCCGGTACATCTCAGCCCCTACAACTGAGGCTGCCTCCCGTCAGCTCAGGCCCTCAGTTGTGACACTTTACATGACACTTAAGTATTCTACATGTCAATTAGACCGTGTTAGTTAAGAAAGAGTGCATTTAGTCAGGGTTCTCTGGTACAAGTACCCTGTGATATACATCCAGTTCTTACTGTGCAGTGTTATATCTATTGACTACATAGCTATATATAAGCTGGTCCAGTGCAGTATTATTGTTAGTAATAACCTCTGCATTGTATAACTGTGACTATATGTGTGTGCATTAGCTTGCTGAGTGGTTTCCATTTCATGTCTCTCACTCAACTTGCTATCCCTATATTCTATAACCTGAGGGGGCTTGGTGCGTCAGGTTTTATATTTATATAGAATTTTCACAAGATATACTTTAATACGTATTTTTCCCTGTGATTTTAGTCACTATATCTCTCCTGTATCTCTGCTTGTGCTGACTACACTGCGCAGGGGTTTGGGTAAGAGGTATTGTGCTGCTGACAATTGTACTGTGTTACCTGATACTGCAAGTTATATCATGTCTGCTTCTGAGGGTAACGGTTCTGGGGCTGAACACACTGCCGGTGTTGCTGAAGCCACAGATCCCTATGAGGAGACTATAGCAGCTGTGGGCTCTGGTTCTGGGGGCTCCTTGCCCCCCAGTGGGACTGTGGAAACGGGGGTACATAATGACCCACCGTGGGCTACTTTCTCCACGCTTCTACATACGCTAGTTAATAAACTAACACCCCCTATGGGACCTCCTATGCCTGTGCAACCGTATGTGGTCCCCGCAGCTAACCCGCCGTGGGCGGATAATTTGTCTGCCCAATTGAAGAAGTTGAACCAGTCCTTGACTACTAAAAAGTCTGACCCTCGCTCGCCTAAGACCAAGGGGTCCTCTAAGCGAGCTCTTATCTCCTCACAATCCACTGCTGTCACTGACACCTCGTCTGATGAAGATGGCGCTTACACCGACCCCACAGATTCTGACACAGATACTGCTGATGGGGAGGGTAGTTCACATGTGGATGTTCCTGATCTTTTGGAGGCTATTAAGTTAATTTTACAGATTACACATGATCCCGAGCCATCCGCCCCTCCTAAGAAACCAAATAGGTTCAAGCGTCAGAAGGTGGTTAAACAAGTTTTACCTCACTCTGACCACCTAGTGGATATACGTCAGGAACCCTGGGGAAACCCGGGTAAGAAGTTTGTGCCTCAAAAGAAGATGCTGGCTCGCTATCCCCTCGCGCCAGAGCTGTCTAAAAATTGGGAAACGCCTCCCCCAGTAGACTCACATGTGGCTAGGATGGTGGTTTCCTCAGCTCTACCTGTCACTACCGTCACGTCTCTAAAAGAGCCTACGGATAAACGTGTGGAGGGTTGTCTGAAAGCGATTTACACCCTCACGGGTGCTGCACAAAGGCCCACTTTTGCAGCAACATGGGCTGCAATAGTGAGGCTATTGAAGCATGGGCTCTAGAGTTAGAAGCTGAAATCTCTTCTGACCATGCTAGCCAATGCTTGTCATATATTGTCACAGCTTCTCACTATATTAAAGAGGCGGCTTCTGATGCCGGTATCCTAGCAGCCAGGCCTCTACTACATCAGTCCTGGCTCGCCGGATTTTGTGGCTGAGATCCTGGTCTGTGGATCTGGACTCTAGAAAAACCCTGGAGGTGCTCCTTTTCAAGGGAGATATTCTGTTTGGGGAGGATTTAAATAAGATAGTGGCTGACTTGGTTACTGCCAAAACTGCCTGCCTGCCAAGTACTGCTGCTTCTGTATCGAAGGCTAAAGGTACTTCCTTTCGTCCTTCAGGTAAAGCAAAAGGTCAGGCGTACAACAAGCAGGCCCGCACTTCCAAACCTGGTGAGCCGAAGCCCAAAAGAGCCTGGGCTGCCCGTCAGCCAGCTTCCAAGACCGATAAGCCTGCCGCATGACGGGGCGGGCCTCCTCCTGGGGGATCCCAGGGTGGGGGGCCGTCTTCTAGGGTATACCCAGGAATGGTTGAAGACCACTTCAGATGCCTGGGTACGGGAAGTCGTCACTCGAGGTTACGCCATAGCCTTCAAAAACCGCCCCCCCTCATCGATTTTGCTGGACAGACGTCCCATTGGACCAGACAAAGGCAAACACTCTACATTCGGTGGTACAGACCCTCCTGGATACAGGAGTCGTAATACAGGTGCCTCTTGCTCAGAGGGGCCGGGGGTACTATTCTCTGCTGTTTCTGGTCCCGAAACCGAATTGGTCCTCCCGGCCCATTCTCAACCTCAAGGCATTGAACAGGTTTGTGAAAGTTTCCAAGTTCCGTATGGAAACCCTTCGCTCTATAGTTCTGGCCTTGGAACCTGGGGACTACATGGTCTCCCTGGACATACAGGATGCTTACCTGCATATTCCTATAGCAGTGTCACATCAGCAATACCTGAGGTTTGCGATTGGCAACCTCCATTACCAGTTTCGGGCGTTACCTTTTGGTTTAACTACGGCTCCGCGAGTCTTCATCAAAGTTATGGTGGTGATGACGGTGGTACTCCGCCGTCAAGGGGTCAGGATACTGCCATATTTGGACGACTTGTTAATCCTGGCAAATTCCCCAGAACGTCTCCTACGTCATCTGGATATGACTGTCCAGTTTCTACAAGCCCACAGGTGGCTCATCAACTGGAAGAAATCCTCCCTGGTCCCTGCTCAGAGCATGGTGCACCTGGGAGCGCTATTGGACACTCACAACCAGTGGTTGTTCTTGTCTCAGGAGAAAGTCCTGAAGCTTCAGGACAGGATTCGTTGCTTCCTTTCTTGTCCGCAAGTGTCAATACATTCGGCGATGCAGGTGCTGGGCCTCATGGTGTCAGTATTCGACATGGTGGAGTATGCTCAATTCCATTCTCGCCCCCTCCAGAGGCTGATTCTAGCCAAGTGGGACGGCCTACCTCACTGGATCAAGTCTCATATGATCTCATTGACTCCGCGGTCCGTCTGTCGCTGCACTGGTGGCTCCAGGACCAACGATTGTGCAAGGGCCGTCCCTTCTGGATATCCGACTGGGTCCTGTTGACGACAGATGCCAGTCTAAGAGGTTGGGGCGCTGTGCTGGAGCAACACTCCCTTCAGGGTCGGTGGAGCAAGGAGGAATCTCTCCTCTCGATCAACATTCTGGAATTGCGGGCGGTCTTCAATGCGTTGAACCTGGCCCAGCATTTAATTCAGAACCGTCCTGTTCAAGTGCAATCGGACAACGCCACCACAGTGGCTTACATAAATCATCAAGGCGGCACTCGAAGCCGTTTGGCAATGAAGTAAGTCTCACGGATTCTACATTGGGCGGAACGCCATCTACCGGCCATATCGGCAATATTCATTCCGGGAGTCCTGAATTGGGAAGCGGACTTTCTCAGTCATCAGAACGTACATGCCGGAGAGTGGGGCCTCCATCCAGAAGTGTTTCAACTCCTACTGGAAAAGTGGGGCCTTCCAGACGTAGATCTGATGGCGTCTCGACACAATCACAAGGTTCCGGTCTTCGGAGCAAGGACAAGGGATCCTCAAGCAGCATTCGTGGATGCACTGGCGATGTCGTGGAGGTTTCGGCTGCCGTACGTGTTCCCTCCATTGTCACTCCTGCCCAGGGTAATTCGGAAGTTCAAGCAAGAAAGAGGAATTCTGCTTCTCATAGCTCCAGCATGGCCCAGACGGCACTGGTTCTCAGACCTGCAGGGCCTATCGTCAGAGCGTCCAATTCTACTTCCACAATGCCCAGACCTCCTCGTTCAGGGCCCCTGTGTCTACCAGGACCTAGCCCGGCTGTCTTTGACGTCGTGGCTCTTGAAGCTTCCATCTTGAAGGCTAAAGGGTTTTCTGAGGCGGTCATTCAAACTATGTTGCAGGCCCGGAAACCGGCTTCTGCTCGGATTTACTATAGGGTCTGGCATTCTTACTTTGTTTGGTACGCATCTAACAATTATGACGCTTCCAAGTTTAGTATAGCCAAGCTGTTGGCCTTTCTTCAGCAGGGCCTGGACTTAGGCCTGCATCTGGCCTCCCTCAAGGTTCAAATATCTGCCTTGTCGGTGTGGTTTTAGAGAAAGATTGCGACCTTACCTGATGTGCATACCTTTACTCAGGGCGTGTTACGTATCCAACCTCCCTATGTCCCGCCTGTGGCTCCTTGGGACTTGTCGGTGGTTTTGGAGGCGTTACAAGAGTCTCGGTTTGAACCTCTTGGTTCAGCTGATCTTAAGTGGCTTTCCCTTAAGGTGGTGTTTCTGCTGGCTATTGCTTCAGCTAGAAGATTGTCGGATTTGGGTGCCTTGTCTTGTAGTTCCCCATATCTGATATTTCACCGTGACTGGGCGGTTCTTAGGACTCGTCCCGGATATTTACCTAAGGTGGTTTCTTCGTTCCACCTTAACCAGGAGATTGTGGTTCTGGCACTTGTTTTTCCTGATCTGTCTCCCAAAGAGCGGTGTTTGGATGTGGTACGATGTAAAGAGAACTGCTTCTATTAAGAAATCTGATTATCTCTTTGTACTGTTTGGATTTCACAAACGGGGCTGGCCTGCTCACAAGGAAACCTTGGCCAAATGGATTAGAATGGTGATTGCACATGCTTATGTGAGGGCTGGTCTATCAGCTCCTGCTCACATTATGGCCCATTCTACTCGGTCTGTTGGACCTTCTTGGGCGGCCCGCCGTGGTGCGACCCTTGAACAATTGTGCAAGGCGGCTACGTGGTCCTCTGTGAACACGTTCATAAGGTTCTATGCCTTCGATACTGCCGCTTGCCAGGATGCTTCCTTTGGACGCCGGGTTCTTGTGCCCGCTACAGTGCGTCCTCTCCCACAAGAAACTGCTTTAGGACATCCCCTATGTCTTTCCTTGTGGAGCCCAGTGCACCCCGCAGCAGAAAACGAGTTTTATGGTAAAAACTTACCTTTGTTAAAACTCTTTCTGCGAGGTACACTGGGCTCCACAAGGCGCCCACCCTGACGCACTTAGCTTCTTTGGGTTGGTATGGTATTAGCCACTGACACTTCTCCTGTCGTGAGAGTGTGGTGTATGTGGCTACTAACCGTTGTTGTCTCTTTTCCTGCTACTGCATTGGGCTGGTTAACTAAAAACTGAGCTCCTGTGCAGGGAGGTGGGGTTATAGAGGAGGCGGCACTATGCATTCTGGGAACAGTCAAAGCTTTTGAGCCTGTTGGTGCCTCGGATCAAGATCCTACTCCACACCCCTATGTCTTTCCTTGTGGAGCCCAGTGTACCTCGCAGAAAGAGTTTTAACAAAGGTAAGTTCTTACCATAAAACTCGTTTTCATTTGACGGTAATTATATATATATATATATATATATAGTATATACTAGCTGAATACACGTGCTTCGCTATGGAATTTCAAGTATAATCACAAAGAGATGAACGGCGCTGGTATTTAAGCAAATTTCATACTGTTTTTAACATTTATTTTACATATAAAACACAAAACTATGGGAATCTGTATTCTCTGTGTGTTATTTTAGTCCATGGGATATACCTGAAGTTAACTGGTTAGTTTAACACAGAAGATCAGCAATTAGACTTACAACAGGACATGCCCCGCCCGCCGCTGCCAATCTTTGTCAGGGCGCACCGGCGGATGGGCCTTCCCCGGGTTGATGCTGTCAAAAGTCTGACGCTGAGGAGAATAATCCGCCTCCTTCTCTGCCCCGTCCCGCCTCTGATGCTGTCCTGTTCAATGCTGTAAATGCTGGGATAACAGGTCGAGCTCCGCCCACTGTATGTTAAATATGTAAGGTTCGCAGGGATAGGCTGACTCTATTCCAAAGGGCCCTAGGTCTCCTTGCTTAGCTTCTCGCTCTTTTTAGGGCTCCTCCTTTGAGGTAAAAAGGTAAAGAGTTTTGCACAACACTTAAGGTCACTGGGAGAGCAGTCGGTACCCTTTACACAGCAGATAAGCAGTTGCTGACTATCAAGCTTTCCTGTAATGCATTTAAGAGTCAAAATATCTATGTCTCCTTTCCTCCAATTGCTCTCTGTGAGGTTGGGCGATGTTTAGTTCAAGTGACAGGTTAACCTCAGATAATTGAGACACTGGTGGTCATTCCAAGTTGTTCGCTCGCTAGCTGTTTTTAGCAGCCGTGCAAACGCTATGCCACCTCCCACTGGGAGTGTATTTTAGCTTAGCAAAAGTGCGAACGAAGGGATCGCAGAGCGGGTACAAAGTTTTTTTGTGCAGTTTTAGAGTAGCTCAAAACCTACTCAGCGCTTGCGATGACTTCAGACTATTCCATTCCTGTTTTGATGTCACAAACACGCCCTGCGTTTGGCCAGCCATGCCTGCGTTTTTCCAGACACGCCTGCGTTTTTTCAAACACTCCCTGAAAACGGCCAGTTGACACCCAGAAACGCCCACTTCCTGTCAATCACTCTGCGGCCAGCAGTGCGACTGAAAAGCATCGCTAGACCATGTGTGAAACTACATCGTTCATTGTAATATTACTTCGCGCGTGCGCATTGCGCCGCATACGCATGCGCAGAAGTGCCTTTTTTTGCCTCATCACTGGACAGCGAACGAATGCAGCTAGCGATCAACTCGGAATGACCACCACTATCCTCTCCTGACTGGAAATAGGTTAGTTAAGTACTTATATCTGAAATATGGAACTGAATCTCGGCGACCCCAAAAACTATGGATTTTTACATGTCACCCCCTTCCCACCCCCACCCCTAGGGGTTCTAGGGGTGTCTTACCCCCAGAGTATTTTTTTTCCCAGATTGTAAGTCATATGTGTACCAAGTTTGGTGTAAATTGCTCCAGGCATTCCAGAGTTATGCTGCACTATTCATCTCAGCAACCCCGAACACTGGATTTTTACATGTCACCCCCTTCCCACCCCCCACATTCCAGAGTTATGCTGGAAGATACATACACACATACATCCATTTGTATATATAGATGTGTGTGTGTGTGTGTGTGTGTGTGTGTGTGTGTGTGTGTGTGTGTGTGTGTGTGTGTGTGTGTGTGTGTGTGTATATAGGTCCATGGATTTTTTTATTGTACTGTATGGCTCGATTATAAGAATTTGTGAAGACTATTAATAGACACAATGCATGCAGTATTTCATATTGACATGGTGGCCATTATTTTGTATTTCAGGAATGTGTAACCGAAAATAGCAATGCTGTCCAATTATGATGGTACATACCGTAAAAAATGACAATTTAGAAATAGCATTCACACAGTAAGTAAAATGAGGGCTTTCTAATTATAGAAGTACATTGGCAACAGTAGATCAGCCTCTATATGGGCCAGTCTGTTCCAAACTAGAGAGTGCAACAAGGTTCAGTAATCACAGTTCAAGGTGAAGTTGTAGTTGTGCAACATATAGTATTACAGAATAACAATTTGTGAACCAAAGAACAAGGCAGATATACAGTAAGACATGTCACTACCCAGATGTCTGCAAACCTGAGAAATAAATACATTCTGTTACTAATATTTCTCACTTGTTGAGTGAATACAGAAATTATTCACAAACAAACTTTGTAATTAAGGGTGTCAAATTGAGAATAACGAGGTGTAAGCTGAGTTTGGTTTATGTGTATCCAGAAATAAGATTTATTATCATACCTTCCAACTGTCCCAATTTTGGCAGGACAGTCCCATATTTCTGTGACTGTCCGCTGTCCCACCTACCAGGTCACTGTGTCCCGCAGTAGGGGCGTGGGAAAGTTGGGAGACCATCTCTCACCCGCTACTCAGTTTAGCAGAGCAGTGGTGACACACTCCCGAGACACACTGAAGCGCGACCTCCATATACAGTGGTGCTTGAAAGTTTGTGAACCGTTCATAATTTTCTATATTTCTGCTGAAATTTGGCCTAAAACTACCTCAGATTTTCATACAAGTCCAAAAAGTCGATAAAGAGAACCACATCAAACAATTGAGACAAAAAATAAAAAAGCAAATTTTTTTATTGAGGAAAATGATCCAATATCACATATCTGTGAGTGGCAGAAGTATGTGAACTTTTGCTTTCAGTATCTGGTATGACCCCCTTGTGCCTTAATAACTGCATGTAAACGTTTCTGGTAATTATATGGTGTTTAGTCCTGGACATTGGCTAGGAGGAATTTTACCCCGTTCCTCCATACAAAAAAGCTTAAACTCTGTTATGTTGGTGGGTTTCCTCCCATGAACTGCTTGCTTCAGGTCCTTCTACGGGTGGTCTTCAGTTTGCCGAATGTCGGGATCCCGGTGCACAGTATACCGGCGCCGGAATCCCGACACCCGGCATACCGGCACATATTCTCCACGACCCCCCTGGAGGGAGAATAAAATAGCGTGGTGCCCGTAGCGCGCCACCGTGCCCGCAGCGTGGCGAGCACAGTGAGCCCGCAAGGGGCTCCTTTGCGCTCACCACGATGTCGGTATGCCGGCGGTCGGGCTCCCGGCGCTGGTATGCTGGTCGCCGGGAGCCCGACCGCCGGCATACCATACTACACCCCCTTCTAAAACATTTTTATTGGATTAAGGTCAGTACTTTGACTTGGCCATTCCAGAACTTTACATTTATTCTTCTTTAGCCATTCTTTGGTCAAATGACTTGTGTGCTTTGGATTGTTGTCTTGCTGCATGACCCACATTCTCTTCATATGCAGCTCATGGACAGATGTACTGACATTTTCCTTTAGAATATTCTGGTATAATTCAAAATTCACTGTCCCATCAATGATGGCAAGTCATCCTGGGCCAGATGCAGCAAAACAGGCCCAAACCATGATAACACCACCACTGTGTTTCAAAGATGGCATGAGTTTTTTTATGCTGTAATGCAGAGTTCTCCTTTCTGCAAACACAACACTTCCCTTTTAAACCAAAAAGCTCTATTTTAGACACATCTGTCCACAAAACATTGTTCCAATAGCCTTTCTCTTACGTCCTAGAGGATGCTGGGGACTCCGTAAGGACCATGGGGTATAGACGGGCTCCGCAGGAGACATGGGCACTATAAAGAACTTTAGAATGGGTGTGCACTGGCTCCTCCCTCTATGCCCCTCCTCCAGACCTCAGTTGGATCCTGTGCCCAGAGGAGACTGGGTGCATTACAGGGGAGCTCTCCTGAGTTTCTCTGAAAAAAAATTTTGTTAGGGTTTTTATTTTCAGGGAGCACTGCTGGCAACAGGCTCCCTGCATCGTGGGATTGAGGAGAGAGAAGCAGACCTACTTAAATGATAGGCTCTGCTTCTTAGGCTACTGGACACCATTAGCTCCAGAGGGTCGGAACGCAGGTCTCACCCTCGCCGTTCGTCCCGGAGCCGCGCCGCCGTCCTTCTCGCAGAGCCGGAAGATAGAAGCCGGGTGAGTATAAGAAGAAAGAAGACTTCAAAGGCGGCAGAAGACTTCAGCTCTTCTCTGAGGTAACGCGCAGCGGTAACGCTGCGCGCCATTGCTCCCACACACAACACACACTGCATGGCACGGATGGGTGTAGGGCGCAGGGGGGAGGCGCCCTGGGCAGCAATAAAAGACCTCTAGGACTGGCTAAAAGGCATATATAAGCTGAGGTGGCAATATATATTAAAATCCCCCGCCAGTATTAAACAAATTGAGCGGGACCGAAGCCCGCCGCTGAGGGGGCGGAGCTTGATCCCACAGCACTAACCAGCGCCATTTTTCTCCACAGCACATGCAGAGAAGCTGGCTCCCCGGACTCTCCCCTGCTGAACACGGTGACACAGGGCAAAAAAAAAAAGGGGGGGGGGGCACTTGTAAGGCGCAGTGAGTGTATAGGTATATACAGATAATCATAAAAGCGCTGTTATCTGGGAGTTTCTCTTATGTCCTAGAGGATGCTGGGGACTCCGTAAGGACAATGGGGTATAGACGGGCTCCGCAGGAGACATGGGCACTACAAAGAACTTTAGAATGGTTGTGCACTGGCTCCTCCCTCTATGCCCCTCCTCCAGACCTCAGTTAGATCCTGTGCCCAGAGGAGATTGGGTGCATTACAGGGGAGCTCTCCTGAGTTTCTCTGATAAAGAATTTTGTTAGGTTTTTTATTTTCAGGGAGCACTGCTGGCAACAGGCTCCCTGCATCGTGGGACTGAGGAGAGAGAAGGAGACCTACTTAAATGATAGGCTCTGCTTCTTAGGCTACTGGACACCATTAGCTCCAGAGGGAGTCGGAACGCAGGTCTCCCCTCGCTGTTCGTCCCGGAGCCGCGCCGCCGTCCTCCTCGCAGAGCCGGAAGATAGAAGCCGGGTGAGTATAAGAAGAAAAGAAGACTTCAAGGTGGCAGAAGACTTCAGATCTTCACTGAGGTAAGCGTGCAGCGGTAACGCTGCGCGCCATTGCTCCCACACACTACACACACTAGAAGGCACTGATGGGTGCAGGGCGCAGGGGGGGCGCCCTGGGCAGCAATAAATCCTCTATATCTGGCATTATTAAGTTGGACGCTGCAGAGGCAGTATTTCTTTGAATCCCCCGCCAGTTTTGAGATACTTTGAGCGGGACCGAAGCCCGCAGCTGGAGGGGGCGGAGCTTGGTCCCTCAGCACTAACCAGCACCATTTTCTCCACAGAGATCTGCAGAGAAGCTGGCTCCCCGGTCTCTCCCCTGCTGAACACGGTGACACAGGGCTGAAAAGAGGAGGGGGGGGGGGGGGGCACTTGTAAGGCGCAGTGAGTGTATTAACACAGTAATTAATATAAAAGCGCTATTATCTGGGAGTTTAATTTCCAGTGTCAGTTGGCGCTGGGTGTGTGCTGGCATACTCTCTCTCTGTCTCTCCAAAGGGCCTTATTGGGGAACTGTCTCATTATAACTATATCCCTGTGTGTGGGGGGGTGTCGGTACGAGTGTGTCGGCATGTCTGATGCGGAAGGCTCCGCTAAGGAGGAGGTGGAGCAGATGATTGTGGTGTCTCCGTCGGCAACGCCGACTAATGATTGGATGGACATGTGGAATGTTTTAAATGCAAATGTGACCTTATTACATAAGAGACTGGACAAAGCAGAGTCCAGGGAAAAAGCAGAGAGTCAATCACAGGGCCCTTCTGGGTCTCAAAAACGTCCCCTATCCCAAATTGCAGACACTGATACCGACACGGATTCTGACTCCAGTGTCGACTACGATGATGCGAGGTTACACCCAAGGGTGGCCAAAAGTATTCATTATATGATTATTGCAATAAAAGATGTTTTGCATATCACAGATGACCCCTCGGTCCCTGAAAGAGGGGGCGCATGTATAAGGAAAAGAAACCTGAGGTAACCTTTACCCCATCCCATGAGCCTTACGAGTTATTTGAAAAAGCTTGGGAAACTCCTGATAAAAAACTGCAGATTCCCAAAAGGATTCTTATGGCGTATCCTTTCCCTGCACAGAACAGGGTATGTTGGGAATCCTCACCCAGGGTGGACAAGGCTTTAACACGCCTGTCCAAGAAGGTGGCGCTACCGTCTCCAGACACGGCAGCCCTCAAGGATCCTGCTGATCGCAGACAGGAAACTACTTTAAAGTCTATTTATGCACATACAGGTGCTTTGCTCAGACCGGCAATAGCATCGGCATGGGTGTGTAGTGCAGTTGCAGCTTGGACAGATACCTTATCAGCTGACCTTGATACCCTAGACAGGGATACCATTTTATTGACCTTAGGCCACATTAAAGACGCAGTCTTATATATGAGGGACGCTCAAAGAGACGTTGGGCTGCTGGGTTCGAGAGCCAACGCCATGGCGATTGCTGCTAGGCGAGCCCTGTGGACCCGCCATTAGACGGGTAATGCCGACTCAAAGAAGCATATGGAGGTTTTGCCATACAAAGGTGAAGTTTTATTTGGGGAAGGTCTCGCGGACCTGGTTGCCACAGCTACCGCGGGTAAATCTACCTTTTTGCCTTTTGTTCCCCCACAGAAAAAGAAAACTCCACAATATCAGATGCAGTCCTTTTGGTCGCATAAGTCCAGAAGAGGTCGGGGCTCATCTTTCCTCGCCAGAGGTAAGGGTAGAGGAAAGAGAACACCTGCTCCGGCTAGTTCCCAGGAGCAGAAGTCCTCCCCGGCTTCTACTAAATCCACCGCATGACGCTGGGGCTCTACTGAGAGAGTCCACACCGGTGGGGGCACGTCTTCGACTCTTCAGCCAGGTCTGGGTTCTGTCAGATGTGGATCCTTGGGCGATGGATATTGTATCCCAAGGCTACAAACTGGAATTCGAAGAGGTGCCCCCTCGCCGATTTTTCAAGTCGGCCTTGCCAGCTTCTTCCCCAGAGAGGGAAGTAGTGTTAGCTGCAATTCAAAAGCTGTGTCAACAGCAAGTGATTGTCAAGGTTCCCCTTGTCCAACAGGGAAAAGGGTACTATTCGACCCTGTTCGTGGTCCCGAAGCCGGATGGCTCGGGCAGACCCATTTTAAATCTAAAATCCCTAAACCGGTACTTGAAAAAGTTCAAATTCAAGATGGAATCGCTCCGGGCTGTGATCTCCAGTCTGGAAGGGGGGGATTTTATGGTGTCACTTGACATAAAGGATGCGTACCTTCATGTCCCCATATATCCTCCTCATCAGGCGTACCTGAGATTTGCTGTACAGGACAGTCATTACCAGTTTCAGACGTTGCCGTTTGGGCTTTCCACGGATTTTCACCAAGGTGATGGCGGAGATGATGGTGCTCCTGCGCAGGCAGGGAGTCACAATTATCCCATACTGATAAAAGCAAGATCGAAAGATCAATTGCAGAAGAGCCTTTCGCTCTCCCTGAGAGTGCTACAACAACACGGTTGGATTCTCAATCTGCCAAAGTCACAATTGATTCCAACGACTCGGCTATCATTCCTAGGCATGATTCTGGACACGGAACAGAAGAGGGTTTTTCTCCCGATGGAAAAAGCCCAGGACCTCCAGAACATGGGCCCTCATTCCGAGTTGTTCGCGCGCTAGCTGATTTTAGCAGCATTGCACACGCTAAGCCGCCGCCCTCTGGGAGTGTATCTTAGCTTAGCAGAATTGCGAACGAAAGATTAGCATAATTGCGAATATAAATTTCTTAGCAGTTTCTGAGTAGCTCCAGACTTACTCAGCCATTGCGATCAGTTCAGTCAGTTTCGTTCCTGGTTTGACGTCACAAAGACACCCAGCGTTCGCCCAGACACTCCCCCGTTTCTTCAGACACTCCTGCGTTTTTCCCAGAAACGCCAGCGTTTTTTCGCACACGCCCAGGAAACGGCCAGTTTCCGCCCAGAAACACCCACTTCCTGTCAATCACACTACGATCACCAGAATGATGAAAATTCCTCGTTATGCCGTGAGTAAAATACCTAACTTTTGTGTAAAATAACTAAGCGCATGCGCTCTGCGAACCTTGCGCATGCGCATTAAGCGACTAATCGCAATATAGCGAAAATCGGCAACGAGCGAACAACTCGGAATGACCACCATGGTCAGAGACTTGCTAAAACCAAAATGAGTGTCTGTTCATCAATGCACTCGAGTTCTGGGGAAAATGGTGGCAGCCTACGAGGCCATCCCTTTCGGCAGGTTTCATGCAGGGACGTTTCAGTGGGACCTCCTGGACAAGTGGTCCGGATCCCATCTACTAATACATCAGAAGATAAGCCTGTCCCCCAGGTCCAGGGTGTCTCTCCTGTGGTGGCTACAAAGTGCTCACCTTCTAGAGGGTCGCAGGTTCGGCATTCAAGACTGGGTTCTGGTGACCATGGACGCGAGCCTCCGAGGATGGGGAGCAGTCACACAAGGAAGAAATTTTCAGGGGCTATGGTCAAGCCAGGAGGCTTGTCTGCACATCAACGTACTGGAATTGAGGGCCATATACAACGGCCTATGACAAGCGGAGGATCTTCTTCGCGACCTACCGGTTCTGATCTAATCAGACAACGTCACAGCCGTGGCTCATGTAAACCGCCAAGGCGGGACAAGGAGCAGAGTGGCAATGGCGGAAGCCACCAGGATTCTGCGCTGGGCGGGAAATCACGTAAGCGCTCTGTCAGCGGTATTCATTCCGGGAGTAGACAACTGGGAAGCAGACTTCCTCAGCAGACACGATCTCCATCCAGGAGAGTGGGGACTTCATCAAGAAGTTTTTGCAGAGATAACAAGTCTTTGGGGACTTCCTCAAATAGACATGATGGCATCACGCCTCAACAAGAAGCTTCGGAGGTATTGTGCCAGGTCGCGGGACCCTCATACAGTAGCAGTGGACGCTGTAGTGACACCGTGGGTGTTTCAGTCGGTCTATGTGTTCCCACCTCTTCCACTCATCTCAAAAATACTGAGAATCATAAGACGAAAAAGAGTGCAAACAATACTCATTGTTCCAGATTGGCCTCGCAGGGCCTGGTATTCAGAGCTTCAGGAAATGCTCACAGAGGATCCGTGGCCTCTTCCTCTCAGAGAGGACCTGCTGCAACAGGGGCCCTGTCTGTTCCAAGACTTACCGCGGTTGCGCTTGACTGTATGGCGGTTGAACGCCGAATCCTAGCTGGTAAAGGCATTCCAGAAGAAGTCATCCCTACTCTGATAAGGGCTAGGAAGGAGGTACCGGTGAAGCATTATCACTGTATCTGGAGAAAATATGTATCTTGGTGTGAAGCCAAGAATGCTCCTGCGGAAGATTTCCATCTGGGCCGTTTTCTCCACTTTCTACAGACAGGAGTGGATATGGGCGTAAAATTAGGCTCCATTAAGGTACAGATTTCGGCCCTATCTATTTTCTTTCAGAAGGAATTGGCTTCTCTCCCAGAAGTCCAGACATTTGTAAAGGGAGTGCTGCACATCCAGCCTCATTTTGTGCCTCCAGTGGCACCATGGGACCTTAACGTGGTGTTACAGTTCCTGAAATCTCACTGGTTTGAGCCTCTTCAAACAGTGGAATTAAAATTTCTCACTTGGAAGGTGGTCATGTTGTTGGCCTTGGCATCGGCAAGGCGGGTGTCTGAATTGGCGGCTTTGTCTCACAAAAGCCCCTATCTGATTTTCCATGTGAATAGAGCAGAATTGCAGACTCGTCCTCAATTTTTGCCTAAGGTGGTTTCATCGTTTCATATGAATCAACCTATTGTGGTGCCTGTGGGTACAGGGGTCTTGGAGGATTCCGAGTCCCTTGATGTAGTCAGGGCCTTAAAAAATTTATGTAGCCAGGATGGCTCGGGTTAGGAAAACAGAGGCTCTGTTTGTCCTGTATGCAGCCAACAAGGTTGGCGCTCCTGCTTCTAAGCAGACTATTGCTCGCTGGATCTGTAACATGATTCAGCAGGCTCATTCTACGGCTGGATTGCCGTTACCAAATTCGGTTAAGGCCCATTCCACTAAGAAGATGGGCTCTTCTTGGGCGGCTGCCCGAGGCGTCTTGGCATTACAGCTTTGCCGAGCGGCGACTTGGTCAGGGTCAAACACTTTTGCAAAGTTCTACAAGTTTGATACCCTGGCTGATGAGGACCTACTGTTTGCTCAATCGGTGCTGCAGAGTCATCCGCACTCTCCCGCCAGGTCTGGAGCTTTGGTATAATCCCCATGGTCCTTACGGAGTCCCCAGCATCCTCTAGGACGTAAAAGAAAATAAGATTTAAAACCTACCGGTAAATCTTTTTCTCCTAGTCCGTAGAGGATGCTGGGCGCCCGTTCCAGTGCGGACTATCTTCTGCAAGACTTGTATATAGTTTGCTTACATAAGGGTTACATAAGGGTTATGTTACAGTTTTGATCAGTCTCGGGCTGATGCTGTTTTGTTCCATACTGTTCACTGGTTCGTATATTCCATGTTATACGGTGTGGATGGTGTGGGCTGGTATGAATCTTGCCCTTAGATTAACAAAAATCCTTTCCTCGTACTGTCCGTCTCCTCTAGGCACAGTTTCTCTAACTGAGGTCTGGAGGAGGGGCATAGAGGGAGGAGCCAGTGCACACCCATTCTAAAGTTCTTTATAGTGCCCATGTCTCCTGCGGAGCCCGTCTATACCCCATGGTCCTTATGGAGTCCCCAGCATCCTCTACGGACTAGGAGAAAAAGATTTACCGGTAGGTTTAAAATCTTATTTTTGGCTTGTCCAGGTGATCTTTAGAAAAATGCAGACAGGGCAGCAATGTTCTTTTTGGAGAGCAGCAGCTTTCTCCTTGCAATACTGCCATACACACTATTGTTGTTCAGTGTCCTGATGATGGAAAATTTACATTAGCTTATGTCAGAAAGGCCTTTAGTTTTTTAGAGGTTACATTGGGTTCCTTTTTGATCTTGCAAACTATTAGACACCTTAGTCTTGGGGTGATCTTTGTTGGTTGACCACTCCTGGTAATAATGGTCTAGAATTTCCTCCATTTGTACACAGTCTGTTTGGCTGTTGATTGGTGAAGTCCAAACTCTTTAGCTATGATTTTGTAACCTTTCCCATCCTTATGAGCATCAACAACTCTTCTTCTGAGGTCCTCAGAAATCTCCTTTGTTCATTGCATGATACACCTCTACAAACATGTGAACATCAGACTTTGGTAGATCCCTGTTCTTTTAAAAATGCAGGTTGTCCACTCACACCTGATTATCATCCCATAGATTGAAAATACCTGACTCTAATTTCACCTACAAAATATCCGCTGAGATTAAAGGGTCACATACTTTTGCCACAGAAATATGATAATGTATCATGGGGGTCATTCTGAGTTGATCGCTCGCTAGCAGTTTTTAGCAGCCGTGCAAACGCATTGCCGCCGCCCACTGGGGAGTGTATTTTCGCTTTGCAGAAGTGCGAACGCTTGTGCAGCAGAGCGCCTGCAAAATCTTTTTGTGCAAAACAAGACCAGCCCTGTAGTTACTCTTCAGTGCGTTGATTCTAACAATGGACGGACGGCTTTTGACGTCACACAACC
This sequence comes from Pseudophryne corroboree, assembly GCF_028390025.1. Classification (NCBI taxonomy): domain Eukaryota; kingdom Metazoa; phylum Chordata; class Amphibia; order Anura; family Myobatrachidae; genus Pseudophryne; species Pseudophryne corroboree. The sequence continues at coordinate 133,370,890 of NC_086448.1, read as the reverse complement.
GCCCAGCAAATGCCCAGCCACGCCTGCGTTTTTTCTGCCATGCCTGCATTTTTCTAAGCACTCCTTGAAAACGGTCAGTTGACACCCAGAAACGCCCACTTCATGTCAATCTTCCTGCGTTCGGCCGTGCGACTGGAATGCTCGTTACACTCTGTGCAAACACACGATGCTCATTGTACCCATACGACGCGCCTGTGCATTGCGGTGCATACGTATGCGCAGAAATGCAATTTTTTAGCGTGATCGCTGCGCTGCGAACAACGGCAGCTAGCGATCAACTCGGAATGAGCCCCCATTTTCCTAAATTAAAAAATGAGCACGTCTAATTTTTTTTGTCTTATTTATTTGATGTGGTTCTCTTTAGCTACTTTTAGGGCTTGTGTAAAATTCTGAGCTAGTTTTAGGCCAAATTTCAGCAGAAATATTGAAAATTCTGAAGGGTTCAACAAACTTTCAAGCATTACTGTACATGACACAAAATGTAAAGATGTAAATGAACCTTATTTGCACCCAAATCACACACTCCCAGCATTTCTTTACATACCAAATACGTCTTTTATCCCCATTTGATTCATAGATGGACTCAGAACACATTGCTGCTGCATCCTAGGAGGCACTGCGTGCAATCACGCAGGACCCAATCTGCACATGCGTAGAACAGATGCTGCACATGCGCAGTCCACCCACCATCTGAGATTTACACCAACCTTTGGGGTTGCAAACATCTCTGAATAAGGCCCTTTAACCAATGTAGTTTACTTACCCAAGGACTCCTTTCCTCTTCATTTACTCTTCGTGTTTTGTCCTACTGAGCCTGCTGCTGCCTGCGCCTGACTCCCCTTTGTGACAGATGTCATGAAGCTGATGCAGCTGTACTGCTATGGCTGCTTGCTTGCTCAAGGCTTTCTGACCCTATAGGACAGATATAACCAAAGCATTGAGCGCGATCAACTGGTTGGCCGTGGATACTCGTCCAGACGATAACGATTGACATTCTGCAGCAGCCAAAAAGAATCATGCTGATTGTTATTGTCTAGCTGCGCCAAACCAAAGTAGCCATGACTAGCTAAAGCTGCGGCTGTCCCTGTAGTCTGTCACTGTGACAGCATAGCCAAAAGGCTTATTGGCTGATGCTGTCACATGTGACAGCCTCCATTCTGCCAGTGCCTGTTGCCACCAGAGAGCAAAATCTGGCTCTGGTACTAGCCTATGCCTCCTCAGTCACTTACCTCACCGCACACCACTGCTGATTACCCTTGCCCAGGATTGTTTGAGGGGCCCGATCTCTTTGCTTATCTCAAAATATCTCCCAACCCGACCTCTGTACTCTTCACAAGATCAACATCTCTCGTCCACACTCATTATTTGCTCCCATTCACGATTGCAAGACTTTCTTTGGGCTGCACCCACTCTGTGGAATGCCCTACCATGCACAATAAAACTCTCCTCTAGTCTCCAAACCTTCAAGCGTTCCCTGAAAACTCACCTCTTCAGGCAAGCTTATCAAATTCTGGAACCACTCACAAAACCTTCATAAGCATTCCTATCCAATTACATCCCCACTGTACAGTCCACACATATCCTCACATATTTTCTCTTTCTTCACTTTCCCATCTTCCTGATTCCGGTTCATCATTGCTGTGTGGCCATATCATGCAGCCCACCAAGAATCTTTGCAATCTGGTTGACAATTATGCAATATAGCACCTATCCTTGTGTATCAATGAATATTTCCCTATAGATTGTGAGCTTGTTTGTTATTACTCAGTTTTGTTTAATCATTGTTGTTTCCAGTTATAAAGCGCACGGAATTTGCTGCACTATATAAGATAAACTGTTACTAAATAAATATACACTTGTATATTATCAATCCCGCTGTTGGGATGGAGGCTACTATTGCGGACACAGTAGTGTCCTGTCCACCTCTGAATCCAGCCCATTGCATACAGTATTGTACAATTACGGTAAGTTCTTTCTAAATTTACATAATGTTTTAGTATTGGTAATGTTACGAACTGATTGGTGTACCTTGGGGTTTATTTATTAATATTCGTGTTTGATTTGATTTGTGTTGAGTTTAAATTCAAATGTGTTCGAACGTATTTTCATGCAACTTTTTGAAACCATCTATGCTAATTTACTATGCTGCTGAATTTGTTGTTTTCGTATTTTCCGATGGCGATGTTTTTCGTATTTTTTTTTCTTGCGGCCGCAATTCACTTGTTCGGTCGGTGTTGTGTTTTTTTTTACACGGATTGTGACTATTTTAAACGCGGCAGGGTTTTTGTTGAACTACGGCCGCGTTTCCACTTTTAGTTTCGATTTTGTCCTTCGTTCATGATTGGTTGGGTTTCCGATGTAGGAGTGTCTGTGTGCAACCATATAAATACGCCCCAAACCGTCCGCACCTCGTGGGTTTAGTTAGTGGTGAGGAGAGAGGTTGTGTATTGAGGTTAGTGAGTAGGTTGGATTTTGTGGAGTTTTTTTGGCGAATTCTGATTGTTGTATTGTGTTTGAAAGTAGTCTTGTCATTCTTGTAGTCTTGTTTATTTTTGGTTTGTCTAAATTTTTGTCCTTTTTTTAGTCTCTTGTCAGTGTGTGTGTGTGTGTGTGTGTGTGTGTGTGTGTGTGTGTGTTGGTAGTGGAGGAGTGTGTTGTTTGTTTTTCATTTTTTTAGTGTTGTTTGTCCAAATTATGTTAGAGTCAGAGGTGGGGGAGGTGAGTGAGGTGGGGGAGGTGAGTGAGGTGGAGGAGGTTGGTGAGGTGGAGGAGGTGAGTGAGAGGGAGGAGGTTAGTGAAGTGTAGGAGGTGGGTGAGGTTGGTGCAGCAGCCTCTAGTGATAGTGACAGTGAAGCAGCTCCGCAACCACGCACCACTACTAAGACTGGCCGTAATGTAAAGTTAATTATGCAGAGAATGTGGCTTTGGTGCATGTGCTGATGAAATACCAGCATTACCTATTTGGGCCAGAGTCCGCATAAGTGACATCACGGAAGAAGACGGTGTTGTGGGTGAAAGTTGTTGCTGCTGTAAATAGTGAGGGGGTGGTCAAGCAGACTGAGGACACGTGCCACAAACGGTACTATGATATCAAGCACCGTGTGAAATCCAAACTGGCCAAGGAGGCGAAGTCTGCTCGGCAGACCATTGGGGGTCAGCCCTTCATTGCCAGATATCTGGACTACGAGGAGCCCATGCGGAGCGTAATACCTCCTGAAGTTGTGGCAGCAACACATGTCCGTGATTCTGATCGGCCCAGGCAGGATGGTGAGCATGGTTTTTGTTAATCACATACTCTGTTTTGTTTGGTGTTAACTTTTGGTTTGTTTAATGTGTGTCATGTGGCCTAGGGCGTAACTCGCTGCTTGGACTACATGGCACCAAAACCATTGGCATTGTTGATGGATAACACAAAAGCAAATGTAGCACATAACAGTATTGTATGTGGAATTTGACTTAAAATGTGTTTTTATTTTTGGAGAGTGAAGTTGTGTTTGTAGACGACCTTTAATTTGCAAAACCCAAGCTTCCCCTTCATCACATTTTCAACACAATGCATTGTACTCTGTATTTTGTGCCAGTTTGACAGGTGCAAGGTATCACACACACAGTGGTTCAAATGTAATAGGCTGGAGAAGGTATAAGTTAATGAAAAAGCAGTGACATGTGCAAGGTAATTAAAGCACCATCTAATCTGGCCCATAAAAAGCCACCATATTGGGGATGCTTAGCTGCTGCATTTCTCACCTTAGACAACACTGCTTTATCAGTGATGTATGTCTTTGACAGGTTAATAAATGTCTTCAATGTGTTACTTAGTTTTGTTGTTATGTTGGACTAGTGTGTGTTTGTTGTGCCACATCACACAGGCTGACACAAATATTATTTCTTATTAGTGAAACTTGCATTTCTAAACAGTATGTGTGTGTTTTGTACTGTTGTTTTGTGTAGTAATGTAGGCCCATGTTTGTGTCCTCTCCATTTTGACATGCCTTGCACTTTCGTCACTGCACATGGCCTATTGGCCAATATTGTTTTGCTAATGGCTGTTGGTCTGGGGGCCACATCAGCTGTTTTGTTAAATCACAACCACACAAACTAAAAAGTGTTTATTATCTTTATAATGATAATGTTACAAATGCTTAGCAACTGCATTGTACAATTTCAACATTTCTATAATTTCTTATCCGGTTGTACAGTGTTGAAAAAATCCAAAACTGGCCGACCTCCAGTCAGTCCAACTACATCTGATGATGATGACGCTGCGGCAGCAGGTAAAGTGTCCAATGTAGTACATGTTATGTTTGTTAAGGGATGGTCCTACAATCATTCTTTCTTTAACAATAGGTCACTCAACACAAGGCACTGCGAGCAGAAGACGCCCTCCTGAACCGCACCAAAAGTCACCACATGTGGCACCCAAGAGACCAAGGTCAGATGTCCAGTCCAAACCACAGGAGTCTCCACCACAACAAATAATTTCGATAGTGTCTTCCAAACCACCTCGACATATTTTGGACACTCCACCAAGACGCCAACCACACTCCCCTCATCTGGATGGTGAGTAGGAATCTAAAAAACAAGAACTGATTAGTCATATATAAATGTTCAATTTTTTAACATTCATAAACTAGAGACACACCACAAACAACAATACGTACAGAAGAACACCAACCACAAAATGGCCACAAAGTGGAAGGTAGATTCCCGCCTCCATTAAAGAGATGTGTGTCCACTTCAGGCAGGGCCGTTTCTAGCTAATTTGGCTCCCAGTGCAAGATTTCAAAATGCGCCCCCCCATTCACAGAAAAAAAATGCCCCCCCCCCCACCCCATAGATATAAAAAGGAAAAGTATGCGCGCACCGAAAGCGCGCTCCCGGTGAGGGGCGGGGCCTCGGTAAAATGGGTGTGGTTGTGTTAAAATGGGCGTGGCCTCATCTGATCTCATCATCACGGCCACCACAGGATAAAAAAAAAAGTCCCCATTTTACACAGTACGGCAGGCACGTGTCCCCATTTTACACATTACGGCAGGCACGTGTCCCCATTTTACACATTACGGCAGGCACGTGTCCCCATTTGACACATTACGGCAGGCACGTGTCCCCATTTTGCACATTACGGCAGGCAAAAGTCCCCATTTAACACATTGCGGCAGGCACGTGTCCCCGTTTTACACATTGCGGCAGGCACGTGTCCCCATTTTACACATTGCGGCAGGCACGTGTCCCCATTTCACACATTGCGGCAGGCACGTGTCCCCATTTACACATTGCGGCAGGCACGTGTCCCCATTTTACACATTGCGGCAGGCACGTGTCCCCATTTTACACATTGCGGCAGGCAAGTGTCCCCAATTTACACATTACGGCAGGCACGTGTCCCCATTTTACACATTGCGGCAGTCACGTGTCCCCATTTTACACATTGCGGCAGTCACGTGTCCCCATTTTACACATTGCGGCAGGCACGTGTCCCCATCTTACACATTACGGCAGGCACGTGTCCCCATCTTACACATTACGGCTGGCACGTGTCCCCATTTCACTCAGCACGGCAGGCACGTGTCCCATTTTACACAGCACGGCAGCCCATGTCCCCATTTTACACAGCACGGCAGCACATGTCCCCATTTTACACAGCACGGCAGCACATGTCCCCATTTTACACAGCACGGCAGGAAAGTGTCCCCATTCTCTACAGTACGGCAGGCAAGTGTCAAGTGGGGGGGGGGAGAAGATAGAGGGAGGGGGGAGAGAGATATACAACTTACATATCATGACGCTCTTCCCCGCTCCTCAGGGCTGGCCGCCTCTCCTTCCTCGCTCCGGCGCCTCCTCTTGCCAGCTTGGCTCCCAATCCTCTTCCCGGGTACTCCTGCACGGGGGGCGGAGTTTCGCGGATTGACGCGGTTGCGTCGTGACGTCACGACGCAACCGCGTCATTCCGCAAAACTCCGCCCCCCGAGCAGGAGTACTCGGGAAGAGGGAGGAGGGAATCAGGGACCCGTAAAGTGCCGCGGCGGGCGTCCCGTGCGGTTGCACGGCTCGCCCGCCGCAAGAAACGGCACTGACTTCAGGCAAACAGTAGCATATTGTCTGGAAGATGCTGCAACATAAAATGATAGCCAAGCTTGACAAGGATTAAGGCTGTAAACATTGTTGTGTGTTGATGCTTTTGCTTACATTGTTTACAACATGCAAAATTATATGAATGTTTGACTTGCTCACACTAAAAGACTAATTTCTCTAACGTCCTTGAGGATGCTGGGACTCCGTAAGGACCATGGGGAATAGACGGGCTCCGCAGGAGATAGGGCACTTTAAGAAAGCTTTGGACTCTGGGTGTGCACCTCTATGCCCCTCCTCCAGACCTCAGTTTTACACGGTGCCCAGAGCAAGATGGGTGCACTGCAGAGAGCTCTCCAGAGTTCTCTGCCTAGAAGCATTTTTGTTCAGATTTTTTCTTTCTACCTTTTACTACTTTTTCACAGGGAGCACTGCTGGCAACAGGCTCCCTGCATCGAGGGACTGAGGAGAGAGGAGCAGACCTTCTTGTCAAAGATAGGCTCTGCTTCCTCGGCTACTGGACACCATTAGCTCCAGAGGGGTGAACGCAGGTTCTTACTGGGCGTCCACCCCCGGAGCCGCGCCGCCGTTTTCCTCACAGAGCTAGAAGTACAGAAGACAGAAGTCGTCAGGCGGCAGAAGCCTTCAGCTTCACTGAGGTAACGCACAGCAATGCAGCTGTGCGTCATTGCTCCCATACACCTCACACACTCCGGTCACTGTAAGGGTGCAGGGCGCAAGGGGGGGGGGGGGCGCCCTGGGCAGCAATATAAACCTCTGCATGGCAAAAAGACTATATACATGTACAGGTGGGCTCTGTACATGTATATAAAAGAGGTCCCGCCATATTTTACTAAGTTTGAGCGGGACAGGGCTTCTCCCTCAGCACTCACCAGCGCCATTTTCTCTCCACAGCACTGCTGAGAGGAAGCTCCCCGGACTCTCCCCTGCTTACACACGGTGAAAGGGTGCTTAAAAGAGAGGGGGGGCACATAATTGGCGGTTTGCATATTATACAGCGCTGCTGGGGAAAAACAATTTGTGTTGGTCTCCAGGGTTATTGCGCTGGGGTGTGTGCTGGCATACTCTCTCTCTGTCTCTCCAAAGGGCCTTGACAGGGATACTGTCTTCAGGAAAGGGGTTCCCTGTGTGTGTGTGAAGTGTGTCGGTACGCGTGTGTCGACATGTTTGACGAGGAAGGCTCGCTTAATGTGGAGGGGGAGTGCTTGAATGTAAGGTCGCCGTCTGCAACGCCGACACCGGAATGGGTGGATATGCTGAATGTCTTGAATGCAAATGTCAATCTATTGCATAAAAGATTAGACAAGGCAGGTCCTTCGGGGTCTCAGAAGCGCACCATATCCCAGATCGATGACACAGATACTGACACAGATACTGACTCTAGTGTCGACTATGAAGATGCAAAATTTCAGCCAAAGGTGGCTAAGGGTATACGGTACATGATTATGGCCATTAAAGAGGTTTTGCATATTACTGAGGAACCCCCTGTCCCTGACACGAGGGTACACATGTATAAAGGGAAAAGGCCTGAAGTCACTTTTCCATCCTCATTTGAATTAAGTGACTTGTGCGAAAAGGCTTGGGAATCTCCGGATAGGAGACCACAAGTTCCCAAAAGGATTCTCATGGCGTATCCTTTTCCACAAACTGATAGGATACGCTGGTAATCTTCGCCAAAAGTTGACAAGGCGCTGACACGTTTGTCCAAAAAGGTGGCACTGCCTTCTCAGGATACGGCTTCCCTCAAGGAACCTGCTGATCGCAGGCAGGAAATTACCTTAAAGCACATTTACAATCATTCCGGTACTATTGCTCGACTGGCTATGGCGTCGGCCTGGGTTTGTAGTGCGGTTGTAGCATGGGCAGATTCCTTATCTACGGAAATTGACACCTTAGATAGGGACGCCATTCAAATGACCATAGAGCATATCAGAGATGCTGCCTTGTATATGAGGGATGCTCAGAGAGACATTTGTTTATTAAGCTCCAGAATAAATGCTATGTCTATTTCTGCTAGGCGGCTCTTGTGGACCCGGCAGTGGACAGGAGATGCCGATTCAAAGCGGCATATGGAGTCCTTGCCTTACAAAGGGGTGGAGTTGTTTGGAGACGGCCTCTCGGATCTTGTCTCTACGGTTACGGCTGGTAAGTCAAATTTCTTACCTTATGTCCCCCCGCAACATACAAAAAAGGCACCTCATTATCAAATGCAGTCCTTTCGTTCCAATAAAAACAAGAAGGTACGTGGATCATCCTTTGTTGCCAGAGGGAAAGGCAGGGGAAAAAAGCTGCACACAGCTAGTTCCCAAGAGCAGAAGTCCTCCCCTGCGTCTGCAAAGTCCACCGCATGACGCTGGGGCTTTCCGAGGGGGGGCAGATCTGGTGGGGGCTTGTCTTCGATTTTTCAGCCACGTCTGGGTTCACTCGCAGGTGGATCCCTGGGCATTAGAGATTGTTTCTCAGGGATACAGGCTGGAATTCGAAGACTTGCCTCATCGCCGATTTTTCAAATCGGCTCTGCCGGCTTCCCCGTCAGAGAGGGAGCTAGTGTTGGCAGCAATCCAAAAATTGTATATTCAACAGGTGATTGTCACAGTTCCTCATCTCCAGCAAGGAGAGGGATATTACTCAACCCTGTTTGTGGTCCCGAAACCGGACGGTTCGGTCAGACCCATTTTAAACCTGAAATCTCTGAACCTGTACTTGAAGAGGTTCAAGTTCAAAATGGAATCACTCAGGGCGGTCATCGCCAGCCTGGAGGGGGGGATTGGATGGTGTCCCTGGACATAAAGGATGCTTACCTTCATGTTCCGATATTCCCCCCGCATCAGGCGTTCCTGAGATTTGCAGTGCAGGACTGTCACTACCAATTTCAGACGTTGCCGTTTGGGCTTTCCACGGCTCCGAGAATTTTCACCAAGGTAATGGCGGAAATGATGGTGCTCCTGCGCAGGCAGGGGGTCACAATTATCCCATACTTGGACGATCTCCTCATAAAGGCGAGATCTCGGGAGAGGTTGCTGGACAGCGTGTCTCTGTCCATGAAGATGTTGCAGATACACGGCTGGATTCTCAATATACCGAAGTCCCAGCTAGTCCCTACAACGCGTCTGACCTTTTTGGGCCTGATTCTAGACACAGACCAGAAAAAGGTTTTTCTTTCGATCGAAAAGGTTCAGGAACTCATAGCCATGGTCAGGAACCTATTAAAACCAAAAAAGGTTTCAGTGCATCATTGCACGCGGGTCCTGGGAAAGATGGTGGCTTCCTACGAGGCCATCCCTTTCGGCAGGTTCCATGCGAGGACTTTTCAATGGGACCTCTTGGACAAGTGGTCCGGGTCCCATTTACAAATGCATCAAAGGATCACACTGTCTCCCAGGACCAGGGTATCTCTCCTGTGGTGGCTGAACAGTGCTCACCTACTAGAAGGTCGCAGGTTCGGCATTCAGGACTGGGTCCTGGTGACCACGGACGCAAGCCTCCGAGGCTGGGGAGCAGTGACACTGGGAAGAAATTTCCAAGGTCTCTGGTCAAGCCTAGAGTCTTGTCTCCACATCAACGTCCTGGAGTTGAGGGCCATATACAACGCCCTGCATCAAGCGGAGGAATTGCTTCGGAGAAAACCGGTTCTGATTCAGTCAGACAATGTCACGGCAGTGGCTCATATAAACCGCCAAGGCGGAACAAGGAGCAGAATGGCCATGGCAGAAGCGACCAGCATTCTACGCTGGGCGTAAGGCCATGTAAGCGCGCTGTCAGCGGTGTTCATCCTGGGGGTGGACAACTGGGAGGCGGGCTTCCTCAGCAGGCACGACCTGCATCCGGGAGAGTGGGGACTTCATCAAGAAGTCTTCGCACAGAGCACGGATCGTTGGGGACTACCTCAAATCGACATGATGGCATCCCGTCTCAACAAAAAGCTAAAGCGGTATTGCGCCAGGTCAAGGGACCCTCAGGCGGTAGCGGTAGACGCTCTGGTGACACCTTGGGTGTTCAGATCAGTCTATGTGTTTCCTCCTCTTCCTCTCATACCCAAGGTGTTGAGAATAATACGAAGAAGCAGGGTCAGAACAATACTCATTGTTCCGGATTGGCCACGGAGGACTTGGTACCTGGAGCTGCAAGAGTTGCTCGCAGGGGATCCGTGGCCTCTTCCTCTAAGGCAGGACCTGCTGAGGCAGGGGCCCTGTCTGTTCCAAGACTTACCGCGGCTGCGTTTGACGGCATGGCGGTTGAACGCCGGATCCTAGTGGAAAAGGGGATTCCGGAGGAAGTCATTCCTACCCTGATCAGGGCTAGGAAAGATGTGACGTTAAAACATTATCACCGTATATGGCGGAAATATGTTCAAGGACGTTAGAGAAAATAAGATTTTACTTACCGGTAAATCTATTTCTCGTAGTCCGTAGAGGATGCTGGGCGCCCGTCCCAAGTGCGGACTTCTTCTGCAAGACTTGTATATAGTTATTGCTTACATAAGGGTTATGTTATAGTTTTCGGTGGTATCTTGGCTATGTTGTTGTTCATACTGTTAACTGGGTAAGTTTATCACAAGTTATACGGTGTGATTGGTGTGGCTGGTATGAATGTTGTTCGCTCGCTGGCTGCTTTTAGCAGCATTGCACACGCTAGGCTGCCGCCCTCTGGGAGTGTATCTTAGCTTAGCAGAATAGCGAACGAAAGATTAGCAGAATTGCTACAAAATAATTATTTGCAGTTTCTGAGTAGCTCCAGACCTACTCACAGATTGCGATCAGCTCAGTCCGTTTAGTTCCTGGTTTGACGTCACAAACACGCCCTGCGTTCGGCCAGCCACTCCCCCGTTTCTCCAGACACTGCCACGTTTTTCCCTGACACGCCTACGTTTTTTTGCAAACGCCGGGAAAACGCTGAGTTACCACCCAGAAACGCCCCTTTCCTGTCAATCATTTACCGACCAGCAGTGCGACTGAAAAGCGCCGCAGAATCCACAGCAAATCTGCTAAGTTTTTAGTTAAATAACTAAGCGCATGTGCCCTGCGTGCCTTGCGCATGCGCAGTTTGCAACAAATCGCAGCATAGCGAAAATCGTCAATGAGCAAACAAGTCGGAGTGACCCCCATTGTGAGGTGCATGCATTAGTGAGCCAACAGTCTTTGATTATCTAATTATTTATTCCAAATTCTAATCACAAGCCTATATATCAACCTGTCTACAGCACAGGCATGCACATTGTGAGGTGTATGCATTAATGAGCCAACAGTCTTTGATTATCTAATTATTTATTCCAAATTCTAATCACAAGCCTATATATCAGCCTGTCTACAGCACAGGCATACACATTTTGAGGTGCATGCATTAATGAGCCAACAGTCTTTGATTATCTAATTATTTATTCCAGATTTTAATCACAAGCGTATATATCAGGCTGTCTACAGCACAGGTATGCAGATTAACACATGACCGATACAACCTATTTTTTAGGGTTGTGAGAAAGGTTAATTGGTTAGTACTTCACACTATTAGGACAATAACAGTATTGTTCACCAAGCAAGTATCCGAATATGGACAAACAACAATGGGAGGTTTTTCAGTATGTTTTGTTGTCCGGTTTGTCATTAATGTCCTGCCATGTTTGTGTGTTTTAAAAAGGCGTTATGGGAGCATTTCTTTGGATGCTTCAAACTAAGCTCAGTTTTCCTTGCAACAACAAAAGTAATGTGTGTAATAATGGATACATATTGTTTCATGTATTTTGTCTATAAAACATGCTGACTTTAACAATTAATCAGCAACAAATAAATCATTTTGGATGGAACGAAGTTTGTGTCCCTTAAACACCATGCAATAACACACATAGGGCATGATGTATTCAGCATGGAGAAGAGAAAAAGCATTGCTAAGTGGAAAGTGAATATGTAGCAGGCATTCAGATAGTAACTAGCATTTACAAAAGCAGTCAGGATTACCTAGTGCTTTATCACCTGCCACTTATCACTGCTTAATGAATTTTCCAGACTTAACACATCTGCACCATAATATGATGTGTACTCAAAACAACAACACACAATACACATGCTGCATTTGTATGCCACTAAGCCAATGTATGTGTCAGGATTCTGATTTTGTCTGTCCCCGGCGGGGGCGCTAGTGGGTCAGTGTTGGTGTGACGTAATACACGAGGAGACCGAAGAATAGTCCTGCGCATAGGCGCTGATATTTATTATGTCACAGGGATCACAAAGCAATTGAATAACAGGTGCAGTGGAATGCAATTGCAGTGGAATGCAAAACCAGAAATAACAGGAAATAAATATTCAAAAGTCACTGGTAACTATGATTGAAACAAACAGAACTCCGGTAATTGTAAAAAGCACACAGTCTCAGTATAACTCAGGATGAAATAACTTTGGAAAAAACAGAACTCTGATAAATGTACAGTCTCTATGAAGCACAAGTCCAGATAGCCTAATGGGCTTAAGCAGGAGACAGTCTCTAAGCAAATAGATGTTAACTGCTGAGATGCACAGATGGTAACTGATAATGAGTGCACAGGTAGATAATGATAAAACACCTGAGGAGAGTCTCTTACTGCTGGTGGATTGTGGCTGGAGTTTGTAGTTCCACAGGAACACTGGAACAGGGAGATGACTTGGAGATGCCAGAAATAGAAGACTCATATGCCCCTACTAGAGCTTGAACATTGGATTGAAGACTGGAACCTGGAACTGGAAACTGGAACGGAACTGGAACTGCTGGGACCTGTAGTTCCACAGGTCCAATACACAGGGGTATCGCTGCAGACAGATGACTGCAAACAGGAGACGCCTGTTCACAGAATGTGACGTGTTGTCCAAGGCGATGAGACTGAGCCAGGAACTGGAGTTTATACCCCTTGGTCTGTGATGATTGGATGTTGCATCTGTGAGAACACACCCCGCTGGATTGGGTGTTCAGATCAGCTGTGAGTTAGCTGAAGCACTGTGTACTCCAGGCTGCAGTAGACTGAAAACTGGAACTGGAACTGAACTGCTGGAACCTGTAGTTCCACAGTAGTGATGCGATGGAGAATGCAGATTCCTGACAGTATGTTTGTATGTCTTTGTTATCATATATATTTTGTAGAAGTAACATGTTTGAGTTAGTTACAAATCTTAATTATGTCCCCCCCAAAAAATGCAAATAATTCAGATACATATATACTTATCTTAAAAATGAAAATTGATAAGTTCTTGCCTTACCTGCCTCCCTACATCTGTACTCCAAGTGTCGCCAGATGTATCTAACGCCTCTGCTTGCTGACTGTTTTCTTCATCATCCTCCTCCTCATCAACATGTGGCAGATGTTGCAAACACATGTTGTGAAGAAAACAGCAGCAGAACACAATCCTGATCACCTTTAAGGGACTATACAACAAAAAGGCCACCAGACTTATCCAGACACCCCAAAACATCTTTCTATCACTTATGTGCATTATTGTAATTGTGTTCAGCAAGGGAATCAGGGCAGGACAATGGAGTTAGAAGCCAAGAGAAACAGCCATATCCCCATCACCTGAAAGACATATATAGTAACATGTGTAAAGTACATATACAGCAACACAAAAGTAACACAGTGGATTTGGGCCTAGTATACAAAGTCTAACACATATCAAGTCACATACCCTGCAGCCATCCATCTGGCATTTGCCTGTCCTCAAATTTATCAAAGAGAAGTGACTGACTGAGGATGGAGTCATGGCAGCCACCAGGGTAACCAGCAACAACACTCATGATTTAGAGTTTTGCATCACAAACCACCTGTACATTTGTAGAGTGGTCAAGATGTCTATTGGTATATATATGCTGCCTGCCCCTAGGTGGTCTCAGCTGAATGTGTGTGCAATCTATGGCTCCCAGCACATTGGGCATGCCAGCAAGGCCATAGAAAGATACCCTGATGGCATGCCACTGAGACTCCTGGGTAGGGGAGCAGATTGAGGCATCGATGTGGGGTTGCAAAGCATCCAACACCTGTGTGTATGTTTAAGAAAAAAAGGGTAGTGAGATTTAATTACAGAACATCAGCACTGTGTACTGACATTACTACAACAAATAAATAACAGATGAGGATGTTAGGTATACGTCCCTTGTGTTAGGATTCTGGAAAAGGAGGGCTGTGAGATCCCAATGACATTGTCAGACACAGCCTGAAAGCTACCAGTAGCCATAAAGTGCAACACAGCCAGGAGTTTGTGCAGGCCTGAGACAGGGCGAGAGCGTGCTGTCTCAGGGTCTAGGTCCAGTTTGACAAGGCCATACAGACGAAAAATGTTTGCTCGATTTAGACGGAACATCTGTATGACCTTGTCATCGGCCAATGCGTTTAAGTTTAAACGCCCCCTAAAAAAAGAGGCCTGCGCAGCCTCTGCGGCACCTGGACAACCTGCTGACCATGTTCAGTTTCCTGGCCCTGGTTTCTTCCAGGCTGATGTCCCAGTCTCAGGAATCCCACAGCACACAAAACATCACTGCACCATAGTACACCAGCCATTTCTGAGTGAGGGATGTTTCAAATGGACTTAGGGTCCTTTTAAAGGCATCCTAATTCAGGTGTGATTGATGTGGAAGTTGCCACACTTGTAAACACGCTAGGAAAAAGCAGGTCTATTTTTTTGGTGCTTTTTTTTGCGACTCGCAAAAAAACACGAACGCAATTGAGCTTTCGCGGTCGACATACAAAATACGAATGAATAGTAAATTCCCGTGTTGTATGAACAAACAGCCGCATTTGACCGATGGTCTATTCATTTGTATTTCTGCCCTCTGCCGTGAAAACCATTACGAATAGCCCCAACACTGCCGAGATTTGTGCTCAGTAAATTCCTGTGTTGCCACTTAGAAAAAAAAAAAACTCGGACAAAATCGGGACTTTAGTAAATAAACCCCCTTGACGGAATCTTGCGGAGAACTGATTGGGTGATGGGAATCTTGACACGACGGCAATAAAGAACTTGACTCATGGTCGATCTTCTGACGATAGCCCTGGACACCTAGGTGTAAGACTCGTAGAGTAACACTCGGTAGGTCTTCTTGCCTATAAGAGCCGCTTTTCCCTTAAGACTATATACGTCTACCGGTACTGGGATGCCCACCAGGACTTATGCCACTGGCGACAGTCCAAGCTTACCCCCGAGACGACCAGAGCTAGTCGGCAGAGGAGACTAACTAGATGAAGGAAACTAGTCTAATATTGGTACAGAAAAATGGCGGTGATAATGTATGTAGGAAGCTGTAGAAATGAGGGGATATGGTGGAAGGATCTATGATATATGGCAGTTGTAGTAGCAGAGTGTGTATTGCAGCAAGAAATAATAATGGTAGCGGGAGTAAACAAAAGATTCAGAAATCACTAGAAAAGAGTTTTTGGGGAAAATCCACACAGCACCTGAGGCAGAATCAGACTAGAATCAAGGCAGGGTTTAAATTAAGCAGGGTACCTAAACAGGAGCTCACAGGACTGTCAGTTTCTCCAAAAAGCCGGAACTATAACCAGCAGTTTAGGAGTGACCAGGAAATTAATATAAGTGGTGCTTGCACTAATCAGAAACCTGCTGGTTAATTAAAATCATTCAGTGCAGCTGCCCTACTGCACGTATTGACTTAATTATTAAGCAACGGGGAATGCTGTCTGCCTCCGGCGTCCCCATTGCTAGGTGACCGGCGACCCCCAGCGCCCGCTGTCATCTTGTTGCTAGGTGCCGGGCATGGACCAGGTAGTATTGCGCCCGGCGTCAGCTTGTTGCTATGCTCCAGGCGTGGACCAGGAAGCATTGCGCCTGGCGTAAGCCTGTTGCTAGGCGCCGAGCTGGGACCAGCAGCCCTGGCGGCCGAGAGAGATGCGGCCTCCCGTCACCAGGCAACCGCTGGCACTCGCGTCTCCCTGCGGCTGTCGCACCGCTGCTATTAGGTAATTGGTACTTTTGGTCAAATTTACTCTAAGAACCTTTGATACTCCATGTTATTATAATTGTTTTCACTATCAATGTTGTTAGTGCTTAGAATGTACACCAGCATCTTATTTTTACTGCATTGCAGCACCTCTTATGTTAAAATTAGGGTGTGCAGCGCCAGCTCTCTCCCCCCATTTTCAGTATTTCATATTGACATAGTGGCCATTAAAAAAAAAACAAATTACAATCCAGAATTCACACACTATGGGAAATGAGGGCTTTCTAATTCTAGAAGTAAATTGGCAACAGTAGGTCAGGTTTACATCTTTTACTTAAACTTCATTTCCAACTGCAAAGTGCATGTGGGTACAGCAATCACAGTTCAAAGTAAAGTCTGAAATTGCATTAGCAGCATTCCTGAATATCAGCATCCCCATTGTGTACAAACATCCTGACTGCATGGGTGCAGCCATACTGGATTTGGTAAGGTGAACACTTCAGTCCAATCAGATACTGGAAGCTGTAGCCACATGACCACTGCTACCAATAGAGGCTGACAGCGCCCTATTTAAACATACTCATTGCCAAAACAACTCACTTCTTGGGAAGAGGATTCTACCTAGCTTAAGGCTTCAGTTGCTCTATGCTCAGTCCCTGTGTTTACTTGCAAGCACTCTTTTGTTCACCTGCAAGGCCTCCTATTAATCTACGAGTGTTCCCGTCATTTAAACACACTCTGGTGACACCACTGGTGCTCCAGCAAGTTACACCTTTACTGCTGCTGTTGCTTTACATTGTCTTCCATTGTCCCTCCTTCAGCAAGGACTCTGCATTACCATTCCGCATCTGTCCATAGCAGGGCTCTGCTTCCATCTGGCACCTTACCCACAACTTACAACATCATACAGGTCCACCTGCTAGCATTCCAATGGTCTCTGCATTGCGGTTATCTCGTATCTCTGGATAGTAGGGTGTTGGTCCGAAGTCTATGTATCTATGCACAGATCTGAGCTCAACCTGCAGTCTGAGTTCTTGATTCCAGTGTAGTTTTTTGGGTGGTCTGAGTTTCTACTTAAAAACATAGATTTTGACAGCAGACAAGAACCACTTGGTCCATCCGGTCTGCCCTAAACACACGTATACTGTATGTACACACTTACACATTAGGGTTAATTTTTGTCAGGGAGACAATTAACCTACCAGTATATTTCTGGATTGTGAGAGGACACTGGAGTACCTGGAAGAAACCCACGCAAGCATGGGGAGAATATACAAACTCCACACCGTTAGATGGGAATCGAACCCATGACCTCATTGCTGTGAGGCAGTAATGCTAACCAATACATGGAATGCATTTAGCATCCCGATGGACAAGATGCCGGTGGTCATGTGGCCGGCGGGAGACCGGCGCCGAAAGACCAACAGTCAACATCCCAAAGGCAATTTATCGGGGTCACTGTTAGAGTTAGGGCCTGGAGTTATGGTTAGGCACTAGAGGAGGTGAGGGTTAGGCACTAGGGGGTAAGCCCTAGCTGCCACCCTCGAAGGTTAGACCTAGCCACCACCCCAGGGGGTTAGCCCTAGCTGTTACCACCGGAGGTTTAGGGGAGGGGGGGAATAACCTCTCAGACATTGCAATCATTTGACTGCAGGCATCCCGACAACCGGGATTGCATACTGAACCCCATTACACCATTCTTTTGTTTACCAGTACTGGGTTCCAGCCCCAAGTTCCTGGATTCAGGTGTTGGAGCTGACTTTACCATGATCGTTTCTAGGGTCTCATTCTGGTGGATTCCAGTTCCTAATTATAGTCCAGTCTCTGGTCTCAAGAGTCATTCCCTATTCCTGGTGCTGGTCAGGTCCTGGTAATATCTAGATGAGCAGAAGTCTTATTAAAGTACCTAGATTTAGCTTTAAAACCAGCTTCAACTAGACCCAAGAGTACCGATATGGATCAACAAATACAGACGACCGTGACAGTGGCAGATCGAGAGCAGTCAGGCATGAGGTGAGTTAAGTGCTCAAGGTGAGTGGATTGAGAGTATTTAGGAGCAAGCTAGTTCAGTGTACAAGATGACTAGCCTTTGCATAGCCTATGGAAGATGAAATTCATGATAATTTTTAATGAGGTATGATTAACTATTTCTCTTTTTTTTTTTTTGCTGAAGAAGCAGGAACTCAGGTGCAGTCTCCATGTGGGCTACTTTTCTCTCAGTGGGGCATGCACAAATGGAATACATATGATATTCCGGCAGATGGCATGCTGGCTGTCACTATACTGACAGCGGCATCCCATCTGTCGGAGGAATCCCGTCAGCGAGTTCCCTCGCCCAGTGGCTCGGTTCGCTTACCACAAGTTATATTCCTGCTCAGTTGGTGGCGTGGACCCGGGATTCTGGCCAGTGGTATTTCATCAGCTGTCGGGATTCTGGCATCAGTCTCCTGAACGCCGGAATCCTGACAGTTGGAATAGTAACTGCATCCTGCATAAAGTAGACTTTGGCACTGTACCAGAGACTACTGTGCAGATATTTGTTATTTGGCCCCTAAGGGAGTATTAGCTAGTAGGCAGAGGAGTGCATAGTTTAGTAATAATCTGAAGCAATATTGAGAGAAGGGTGAAGAAAATACGTCCCCAGAATCTCTTCTTAAGGTATAAGATGCTCCCGTTTCCCACAATGAGGCAAAACTGGGTGAAGAAGCTGCCTGTGTGTTAAGTAGTAATACAGTGATGAAAGCATCTGGTTCACAGCATTACCTCTTAATGTATAGGTATATACTTCACCAGATGGTTTATCAATGTTCAGATGCCTTATTTGGCACATTATTTCTCCATGTTAGAGGAAAAGTGAGAGAGAGATGAACAAGGGAAGGAGAAAGAAAGGAGAAAGTGGGAGATATAGCGGGATGATCAGAAGAAGAGGTTCTGGTAAGAATAATGGGAGCAATAGAGAGGATTTGGGAAAGATGATATAAGAGTGAGGAACCATTACAAAGAGAGTTATAAGCAATAGGGTAAGAAGAAAAAGAGGAGTATAAGGGAATGAGAAAGATGGAGGAACTTGAGGATAAGGAGAAATGGACAACCCTAGACAGAGTCTTATAAATAAAGAATCAAGGGAGTAATGGGAGCTAGTGGAGAAAGAGGATAGCAAATGGAAAACAGGATTGAAAGGAACAAATGAGTGAGGCAGCAAAAGATACCATACTGTATACCCTGAACTGGCACCGCCTCATGCCTCATCTCAGGGTATTTCAGATTGACTGATGCTTAAGATTCAAACATTGGATCTGCTGATTATAGAGATTAAACACTACCTGAAGCTTAAGTACCAGTCAATTAGGCCTGAGTTCTAGTTGCAGAAAAGTTGGTGTTTGGAGATTATTGTATACAGTATACGAATATACATAAAATGTATTAATGATCTATTATTCAATGAGGATTTATGAACAGGCACCTCTGTAACAATCTATATGCATATACTGGGGGAAGGTGATACCCACCAAGGATTGTGATATAAAACAAACATAAAACCATGAAGATCAATGGAAATTCTCTTTGCAAAACAAAATGCATGCTTGCTAAAGTAATCATGAAAAATATGAAAAGCTTTGCATCAAGATGTTGGAATTAGTTAAACCCATTAAATACCTTAGAATTGTTGAATCAGCAAATTATTATTATTATTATTATTAATAATAATAATAATAATAATAATGGTATCCTCTTAGATTTGAAAACATCACGTTGCTCCTTAGCATTGGACAATGGAGAAACAACACATATAAAACAGGGACATTCAAGGTTGATAAATAATTACAGACATGAACACATTCTAATTGGAAGAAGGCACAACTTGCGAAAGGGCCTTGCGATTTCCCCCATAGTTCCCTTGAGGGGGTGGGGAGGGAGTGGGGAGTAGCCTGCATTCCTGAAAATGGAGGCATGTTACCCAGTATTCTGGGAGAGGAGAGACAAGGGTCTGCATGTCACCACACAGACCTCCTGGCCTAACAGACCCCCTTTAGTTGGTCAGCTGCGTAAGCTGAGGCTTACACTGCTGACCATCTGCATGAACATCATGACCATTGGTCACGATGTTGGATTCCTGATTGTGATGTTGGTCGCAGTGTTGGGATCAGAGCTACTGTACATGAAGTTGGTGTCTCTCCAATGAAACATCTCCTGCATGTTCCTCCTTCAAATCAGATAGAAATTCAAGCAGCTTACAGGTGGCATTGAATGTCTGTCCATCTCTGAATCAGGCCCTGTAGGATGAAGGCCAATGCAATGCACTGTGGACCTGCTTCTTAATGCAAGTAATCATCCAATCATTTGGCAGAATCTCAATGCGTGAAAGTGTGGAGGCTTGGTCAAAAGGTTCAGTTGTTATTCAGACCAAATACCAGAATGAAGAAGAAAGTGACATTGATCATGAAACAATTGTTGGTGTTAGACAAGGTGATTTGAATATGAAATAAATTGCTGATCTCCTGGGATTTTCACAGACTACAGTCTCTAGAATTTACATAGAATGATGTACAAAACAAAGAACATCCAGTGAGTAGGAGTTTTGTAGCTGAAAATGCTTGATTAGCGAAAGAGGTCAGTGGAGAATAGCCAGATATGTTCATGGTTTAAGGAAAGTGACAGTAACTCAAATAAACATAAATTACACATCTCTAAATATAGCTTGAAGTGGGTGGGCTGTAGAAGAACACAGTAGGTTCCACTCCTGTCAAATAGGAGTAGTAAAGTGAGACTACAGTGGGCACTGACTCACCAACACTGGACATATGAAGTATTTAATGGACATCTGGGACAAATCTGCAGCAACTGTGTGATAGCATCATGTCAACATGGACTGCTTGCATTGGGATCAGCAGGAAGGATTGTGGCTGCAAACAGAGTTCTTGGCTATGGGGGTGAGGATTCAATCATTGGTGGACAGGTTGCTGCCTGGATAGGGATGAGGGGAAAGAGAGAGAGATGAAGCATGATGAGGGGAGTTCAGGCACCAGGAGATAGAGATCTGATTGCAGCTTGCACTGCAAGACATCCTCTGCTGCATCAGTGCACTGAGGAACAGCACCTGCAGGAACCCTTGTAGCAGATCCCAGCTCACCACTCATCCCTGTATTCAGTGCAGAGTGTATGATCACATTTTGAAAGTGTTAAATGCACACATAGCTTAAAAACGATATGATTCATTTTATTTTGAATCTTAGAGGAAACATGATTAGAAAGAACTAAATAGTGCAGTATATGGAAACAACTTTAATACCACAGTAGAATACTGTAATACAAAAATTAAAATAAATATATAAATGAAGCAATTAACTGGGGATTATTTTTAAAGTCTCCAGTATGGTGTAACAGCCCCATGCCCACTAGATCCTCAGGGAACGCTATGGTAAAGGATGCACAGCTGGAAGAGCATAGGAAAAGAATAGGAAAGAAACACCAATATGAGGCCATCACTGGTGTCCAGTGATAAAGCCAGAGAAGTTGTATTTGCCTGTTTTCCTTGCTGCATTTACTGTAGCTGTGGATTGTCAGTCAGAGCTGTCACAGTTTAAGGAACAAGGCTTCCCTTCTTATGTGGTCAATGGGCGGCATCCTATTTGCTGCGGTAAATTACCATGGCTAATTACCTTGCACGGGGGGTTTGGCAAGCTTAGCCAAATCCGCAACGAGAAGCCTTTTTTCCACAGTCATGGGGGAGGGGGGGGGGGGAGGGAAGGGGACACATGGGCCCTGTTTTTGGTGTCCGGAAATTTTTCGCAGCTAATTAGATACATCCCAATGGGGGTCATTCCGAGTTGTTCGCTCGCTAGCTGCTTTTAGCAGCATTGCACATGCTAGGCCGCCGCCCTCTGGGAGTGTATTTTAGCTTAGCAGATTAGCAAACGAAAGATTAGCAGAACTGCTACTAAATAATTATTTGCAGTTTCTGAGTAGCTCCAGACCTACTCCTAGATTGCGATCAGCTCAGTCCGTTTAGTTCCTGGTTTGACGTCACAAACACGCCCTGCGTTCGGCCAGCCACTCCCCCGTTTTTCCAGCCACTCCTGCGTTTTTCCCTGACACGCCTGCGTTTTTTAGCACACTCCCGGAAAACGCTCAGTTACCTCCCAGAAACGCCCCTTTCCTGTCAATCATTTACTGATCAGCAGTGCGACTGAAAAGTGTTGTACGAACACCAGCAAAACTGCTAAATTTTGTGTTAAAAAACTTAGCGCATGCGCTCTGCGTACCATGCGCATGCGCATTTAGCAACAAGTCGCAGCATAGCGAAAATAGGCAACGAACGAACAACTCGGAATGACCACCAATATGTTAGTAAGCAGATTTTGACGTAAAACATCAAAGGTCATCCCAGTTGATAATGGCAAAAAATGTATGACCTGGTGGGTTGAGGAGATTGCCTATAGCGTCAAATCAGGATGGAGGCTTTTCTACTTTTAACTCTTATTATCCTTTATGTGAACACTATTATTGGCTCATTAGCTTCTGCTTTTGTCTTTCTTATCCTAGGGCATCCATTAGTGCCAGCCTTCCAGTCCAAACATTGCCTGCCGCCCCATGGGGGAAATAAGATCATCATTTAACAAAGCATACATTGTATCAGTACACATTGATTTAATGGCAAAGTCTTCAATATAAGATTTTAAAACAATATTATTGTCTTCCATGATAAATAAACAGTGTTTGAGGTTTTTATACATTTTGATGACCATAATTCCTGGATGGGAAACAAATTTTAGGTTATATAGGAATAAAATGTAAGGATTATGTTACAAAATTATGACCTCATACAGTATACTTAGATATAGATCAGAATGGTCATCTGTCAGTGAGAGAAGAAAGTACCGTGCTGTCATCTCTGTAATTGGAAACAGTTGTTCAATTATCATCTAATCAAGTATTAGTTACACAGAGATTTATTAGGTAAGATTTATTAGCTTCATCAACCTTGTCTCTTCTTTCCTGTTTTTATGTATGATTTGTTTCCATGTATGATTTATTTCCAGCGCTGCACAGTTTTGTGGCTTATTATTTATGAACAGTTTATAATATAGCTCAAACATAGTCTATTGTACTCCTAACAAAAAAATCAATTATTATAATGATGATAAAATAATGATTAGTCCTATGGACCTTTAAAAATGCTGTAGAGCACAGGTCGCTAACTTGCTGGAAGGTTACAAGGAGTATATACTTTGGTTGATTAATGAAGCTGTCCATATGCTCTGTGATAATATATGCAGTTTCATATAATTTATAGATTACAGTCACGTTATGACAGCTTATGCAGTGATCTGTAGTATACAATTGTTCCTTATAATATGTCAGTGATTTTTCACTTTGATCGCACTGAGTACAACTGAGGCATAAAGTCCATATTAGCACTTATTTAATGTATGTACTGTAGGTTTATTTATTTTTTTTGCAAATTATTTGAATACGTTAACTTTTCTAAAGACTGCCTTGTAGATAATGTAATATTTTAAGTCAATTAAATAACTGAATGAGCTACAGATGTGTTAGGTACGGGAGGTGTTATCAGTGAAGATGCCGGCGGTCAGAATACTGACACCGCCAAAATCCCAACATGTAGTCACAGCTAAACTTACCCTAACCCAGTGGTTTACAAACTTTTTTAATCACGGCGCCCTAGAGTATCAGAATTTTTTTCGCGGCACCCCTAGGCCAGAAATTTGTTATTGAGAAATTTAGAAAGAAATATTACATTAAGTAAATTGTGTTTATATGTCATCCTTAGGATCAGTTATGTGGTGAGGGACAAGATTTGTTTCTGTTTGTCCCCATATTTTATGACTGACAGCCACCAGCACTAGTTTTGCCTATTATATTGACCATAAATAATTTTAATTGGTCCTGGACCACCAATCCAGGGCACCCCTGCAAGTGTTCCAAGGCACCCCAGGGAGCCACGGCACACAGTTTGGGAACCACTGCCCTAACCCCTTATTTCCACAGCCTAACACTAAACCCTCCCGTCCCGCAACGTAGCCATAACCTCCCCATGCTTCCCCCCCCCCCCGCAGCCTAAGCCTAACCCCCCTTCCAGCTGACATACCCTAACTCTCCCCCCGCAGCCTAACCCTAACCCCCCCTTCCCCAGCTGACTAACCCTCCCCCTGCAACCTTACCCTCCCCGGCATACTTACGTTTGGGATTCCAGCTGACAGGATTCCGGCGTCAGCATTTTGACAGCTGTCGGGATTCCAGCACCGGTCTTCTGACAGCCGGGATACTGTACGTCGCGAGTCCAACTACATCTCCATCTGACACATTAAAAATATCTCATTCTTTTATATTGCACAATTACAAATTAAATTTTTTAGTCCTAAATGTAAATGTGTTTATATTTCTCATACGTCCTAGAGGATGCTGGGGACGCTTCAAGAACTATGGGGTATAGACTGGATCCGCAGGAGACTTGGGCACTTTAAGACTTTGAATGGGTGTGAACTGGCTCCTCCCTCTATGCCCCTCCTCCAGACTCCAGTTAGATTCTGTGCCCAGAGAGACTGGTCACACACTGAGGAGCTCTACTGAGTTTCTCGGAAAAGACTTTATGCTAGGTTTATTATTTTCAGGGAGCACTGCTGGCAACAGGCTCCCTGCATCGTGGGACTGAGGGGAGAGAAGCAGACCTACTTCTGTGAGTTTAAAGGCCCTGCTTCTTAGGCTACTAGACACCATTAGCTCCAGAGGGTATGATCACTTGGTTCGCCTAGCTGCTCGTTCCCGGAGCCGCGCCGTCACCCCCCTCACAGAGCCAGAAGAAAGAAGCCGAGTGAGTAAAAGAAGAACAGAAGACTTCAGTGATGGCAGAAGACTTCAGTGTCTCTGAGGTACCGCGCAGCGGTCGCGCTGCGCACCATTGCTCACACACACAAGCGGCACTACAAGGGTGCAGGGCGGGCGCAATGGGCAGCAATATACCTCATATATTAGCCTGGCAAAGAGGTATACAATGCATAGGCACTGTATACAGACCCCCGCCAGTATAAAAATCTGAAAAAGTAGCGGGACTGAAGCGCGCCATTAAGGGGGCGTGGCTTAGCCCTCAATGCTCTATCCAGCGCCATTTTCTCCTCACAGAGACGCTGGCCCTGCCAAAGCACTGATGAACAGCTCACAGTGAAAAACGGGGGGGGGGGGGGGGGGAGTGGGGCGCAGATGTTTAGTGCAATATATGTTAAAAATAAAGCACTATATACAATGCAGTGAAAAACGGGGGGGGGGGGGGGGAGTGGGGCGCAGATGTTTAGTGCAATATATGTTAAAAATAAAGCACTATATACAATGAGCGTGGGGTAAAAGAGCTGGTAAACGTTTTCTGTGTTTTCCCTGTCAGAAAGTACTGGGGTCTATCCCTTATAGTCAGTGTAATGTTGGTGGGTGTTTACTACACGTGTGTCGGCATGTCTGAGTGCTCTGCCACAAACGGCTATGGGAATCCCTCTGTCGGCACCACCGACTCCTGATGGTACTTGATTCATGAAAATAAGTGTCAACATGTCAGTAGTTGTATGCTTTTCCAAAAGAGAAAACTATATGGGAGACACAGGCGTGTGTGGTTGACCCTGTCAGCACCAACTAATCTGACTGGGTAAAAATTAACATGATAATGTGATGCATTTCAGAAAGCTATACCTGTATGTATATATATATATATATATATATAGTACAGTTGCATTGATCTGTGGCTCGAACACAGACGTAGTAATTTTTGTGGAAGGCGTAATATTAATAATATATATATATATTTCCCTCAAACCCCTCGGGGTCGCAAAAATGTTATTTTGCCCAGTTACTACTCCCTGTTATCAACACGAATACTATTTCTTATGTCGACCATAATGTTTCCTGATTAGATCCACAACATCGGCATTCAGTACATGTTTCATACACATTAAGAATGTATTAACGTCACTAGGGACCCTGTTGTTCCTGACAAAATATATATATATATGATATATATATATATAGATAGATAGATAGATAGATAGATAGATAGATGTGTGTATATGTGTATTTAAATGTGTATATACAAAAAATGTATAATGAATGCTGAAGTAAACTTTTCCTTCTCATGTGCTGGTCGCTCTGTTGAATAACTCTAGGTCAGCCGTGACAAGATGGTTTCAAATCATCACGAGGAGTCCGAGTGTTTATTCTCTTCCCGCCGTGGATGGAATAAAGTGACAGTCAACCCCAGTTCTGCAGGGGGCCCTGTCATAAAGGATCGTTTACAGGAAGCTAAGTGATATTTTAATTATATGCTTTGATTATACTTGCATTGCATGCGCATGGGGGAGTGCTTGTATTCAGAAATGGTCGGTTACTTTGTCATCCGATATAATTACCCTGGGGAGAGATGAGATACTCCTTAAGTTGGGTCATATCTAGAACATTGCAGCATACTGCCGTGCGACTACAAGGGATGTGGGACTCTTGGGTGCGCGGGCCACTTCCATGGCGGTCTCGGCTAGGAGGCCGTTGTGGATTCACCAAAGGGATGCTAATGCTGACCCCGAAAAGAAGTGGAGTCTCTTCCCCATGAAGGTGAAGCCTGGTTTGGTGATGGCCTTGTTAATATGCTCTCGGCAGGTGCCACGGGTAAGTCTACCTTCTTGCCCTTTGTTCCCTCACAACAGTTGGTGACGCATTGTTGTAGGATGCAGTCATTTCGACCGAATAGATAAGGATTCCCCTTTCTTTGCAGGTAAAGGAAGGTAAAAAAAGTAAGAGGTCAGCTGCCTTTTCAAGTTCACCGGAGCAGAAATCATCCGTTGTTTTCTGCCACGTCCACTGCAGGACGTTGGGTCTATCTTGCGGGTGCCCACACCGGTGGGACCACATCTAAAACTCTTCAGTCAGTCCTGGAAAGGACATGGACCAGTGAGTTAAGGATAGAGTCCCTAGGGAGACATACGGGAGTTTCCAGACGTTTCCCCTCACCAATTTTTTCAAATAGACCTTACCGATCCTCCTCAAGACAGGGAGGTAGTATGTGACGCAATACAAGAGTTGTGTCAGGATCAGGTCATTGTCCTGCTGTTCAGGTCACACAAAAAAAAGAGAAGAAGCTGTTATTCAAGCTTTTTCGTGCTCCCGAGACCGGACGGCTCGGTCAGACAAATCCCAAAATTCCTACTTAAACTCCATGAGGGAATCTCTCATGGCAGTGTTCTCCACTCTGAAAGAGGAGAAAGGAGGTCTAATTACGGTTTCTTCCGCATTAGGCTTACCTGAGGTTTTGCGATTCAGGATTGTTGTTACCATTTCACCAGGGTGATGGCGATATGATGGGTTTCCTTCGATAGTAAGGAGTCATAATTATTCTGTACTGGATCGCTCCCCGAATTACGGAGAGATCAAGAAGCCAAATGGTGCAAAAAAATTTGCTTCCAAAAAAAAAAAAGAGGAAAGCTCTGAGAATTCAGAGTCTGGCAGACCTGCAACGGTGTCAATCCATCAATGCATTCAGTTGCTGAAAAAGATGGTTGCGGCCTACGAGGCCATTCAGTGGGCAGGTTGCATGCCAGAGTGTTTAGCGGGACCTGTTGGACAAGTGGTCCGGTTCCCACCTGGGATAATCATGGTTTCAAGACCAGTATCTCACTCCTGTGGTAGCGGCGCAATTCTCACCGAGGATAAGTGTCATGTTAGGATACTTGTCGCCACATCAAAGGTCTAGAGTTAAGGGCCGTTTATAACGGTTTTCTACAAACAAAAACCGGAGAAGAAATGGCAGAAGCCAGAAAGATTTTCCGCTGGGCGACGAAAACATTTACGCGCTCTATCAGCGATGTTCGTTCCAAGAGTGGACAACTGGGAAGCAGACTTCCTCGGCGGACACGTTCTCCATCCATGAGGGTGGAGTCTTCATCAAGCGGTTTTCACAGAAGTTGCAAGTCTTTGGAGAATTCCGCAAATAGACAAGAAACTTCAGAGATATTGTTCCAGGTCGAGGGTCCCTCAAGCGATAGCGGTGGACGCCCTAGTGACACCGTGGGTGTTTCGGTCGGTCAAAGTGTTCCCTCCACTTCCACTCTTTCCAAAGATTTTAAAGATTATAAGAAGAACAAAGATTCAGGTGATCCTCATTGTTCCAGACTGGTCAAGGAGGGCCGGTATCCGGATCTTCAGCATTTACTCATAGGAGATCCCTGACCTCTTCCTCGGCGAGAGGATCCGTTATAGCAGGGGCCGTGTGTGTTCCAAGACTTACCGCGGTTTTCATTGACGACTTGGAGATGGAACGTCGGATCCCAGCCCGAAAGGGTATTCCCAGTGAAGTCATCCCTACTCTTCTTCAGGCAGAAAAGAAGTAACGTCAAAACATTACCACCATATTTGGAGGAAATTATGTGCTTGGTGTGAATCCAAGAAAGTTCCTACGGAAGAATTCCAGTTGGGTCGTTTTCTCCATTCTTTTCTTACAAGATCGTGTGGATGCGATCTTAAGTTGGGCTCGATTAAGGTTCAGATTTTAGCCTTATCGGTTTTCTTCCAAAAACAATTGGCCTCCTATCCAGAGTTTCAAACTTTCGTAAAAGGAGTCTTACACATCCATCCTCCCTTTGTGCATCTGTGGCACCATGGTATCTTTACGTGGTGTTGCAGTTCCTGCAATTTCTTTGGTTGAACCTTTCAGTAAGGTTGAGTTGAAATTCTGCACTTGGAAAGTGGTCATGCGGTTGACCTTGGCATCCGCAAGGAGGGTATCTGAGTTGGCGGCTTGGTCTCACAAGAGCCCCTATTTAATCTTCCATGTAGATAGAGCGGAGTTGAGAACTCGGCAGCAATTTCTGCCAAAAGTGGTTTCATCGTTTTCACTTGAACCAACCTATTGTGGTGCCGGTGGCTACTGACGCCTGGGCGACATCGAAGTATCTCGATGTGGTCTGAATTTTGAAAATTGATGTTGCCAGATTGGCTCAGATTAGGTAAACGGAGGATCTGTTTATCCTGTATGCTCCCAACAAGATTGGGGTTCCTGCTTCCAAGCAGACTGTTGCACGCTGGATCTGTAATATGATTACGGCTGGATTGCCATTACCGAAATCGGTGAAGGCCCATTCTACCAGGAAGGTGGGCTCCTCCTGGGCGGCTGCCCGAGGGGTCTCGGTTTTACAGCCTTGCAGAGCAGCTACCCTACAAGTTTGATACCCTGGCTGATGAGGACCTCTTGTTTGGGCAATCGGTGCTGCAGAGTCATCCGCACTCTCCCGCCCGTTCTAGAGCATTGGTATAAACCCCATGGTTCTTGAAGCATCCCCAGCATCCTCTAGGACGTATGAGAAAATAGGATTTTAATACCTACCGGTAAATCCTTTTCTCTTAGTTCGTAGAGGATGCTGGGTGCCCGTCCCAGTGCATACTGTATCTGCAGTTATTGGTTATGGTTACACTCATGTTGTGTTTCTTTTCAGTCAGCCTGTTGCTGACGTTATTCATGCCATGGCATGCGGTATGCTATTGGTTGTGTTTACACACAGGTTGTGTTACGTTTTCTGTCAGCATATTGCTGTATATTTTTCATGCCGTCGGCTGGTGTTCCATTTAGATTACCTCGTTCTGCGGCATGTTTGAGGTGTGAGCTGGTATGACGCTCACCGTGTTTAAACAATAAATTATTTCCTCGAAATGTCTGTCTCCCTGGGCACAGTTCTATAACTGGAGCCTGGAGGAGGGGCATAGAAGGAGGAGCCAGTTCACACCCATTCAAAGTCTTAAAGTGCCCATGTCTCCTGCGGATCCTGTCTATACCTCATGGTTCTTGAAGCGTCCCCAGCATCCTTTACGGACTAAGAGAAAAGGATTTACCGGTAGGTATTAAAATCCTATTTTCTCACTCTCCATTATAATATTCCTGCTCCTGTGGCTTCTGTTCTCATTACACATGACATCAATGATTTAAGGGAACTTAGTTACCCCTTGTTATAGGGG
Organism: Pseudophryne corroboree; assembly: GCF_028390025.1. Lineage (NCBI taxonomy): Eukaryota > Metazoa > Chordata > Amphibia > Anura > Myobatrachidae > Pseudophryne > Pseudophryne corroboree. The sequence goes on along the minus strand of NC_086448.1, from coordinate 133,340,890 downwards.
ACAAGACTGTGACGTTGCAGGACCTCATTGATAGAAGTCCTCCTGATTCAGACCCAGACGCAGCCCTGATTTGGTCACTATTGTTCAATGTTTTTGGGACTGCGCTAGTGCCACAATACATGCACACTGCGGCTCCAGTGGTGCTGTATCTCTGGCTGCAGTGCCATATTCACCACAGTCTGATTGGCAGCCTGCAGGCGTTTGTGGGCAGCGACCTGGAGTGTTGCAGAAAACGGAGTTGTCTCACTTCAGTTTTTGGGCATGCCGGAGCCAGCGTCTGCATTTTTGGATGCACGGCCACTGGTCTCAGCAGCATAGTTGTGTCGGCCCGCGGTCCGATGCAGCAACATATGGTCAGTGTGTTCATCCGATGCTGCATCTTCAGACACAAGCAGCATATCAGAGAAGCCAGCAGCATGCCCCCTTTTTTTTTGTGGCGACATTTGCCTCCACTTCTGAATCAAACCCAGAGTTCTGCAGCATGCGACAGCTGCACGTTAAGCACAGTATTTGGTTTGCAGCTGTCATTGTTCCCTACAGCACCCTATCGGTGACCTTTTGGCAGTTATTAAATATTCAATGTTTTTTTAACATTGTAGGTGGTATTCAAATGATATATCACGCCCATTCTCCTATCTAAAGTGATCCCCGTTATCACGCATATCACATCCATAGTAATCAGGTTTAGCTGCGTAACCGGTAGGGTGCCTTCGCTACCACGGGTGTAGTGAGCTGGAATGAATACACCACGCCCATCAGCAGAAACAGAATGGGTGTGGAAGGGGGTGAAAAGAATTGACTACCACCCAATGAATCAAGAAAGGCTTTGCTGCACCGTCCACGAGATATTTTCACTACTTCAGAGAAAACGTAATCATTAAGGGGTTCATGCAGGGGTGGATTTGGAACGAAAGTGGCCCTGAAATTTTTTTAAAAAAGTGGCTTCGCATGGGCAGTACCAGGGGTGTAAGGTGTGGCATGTAGCCATGGCTACAGCAACAGAACCTCCTCCCTTAAAATTTGCCAGAGAGTGGGCATGTCTAACATCAAGGAGAAAGTTAAAAGGAAATAAAATTAAACATTAGGGGCATATTATATTATGCACTTTTAGAATTATGGAAACTACTGTATATAATTCTTTGAAAAATATTACACCAATTGTATGCCAAACACATTTTAATATATGCAAATTATTTTGCATTTATTCATTATGACTGTAAATGGGGCCACATGTCGTCAAACAAAACAGGCCCCAATGCACGTCAGCCTATCGTGAATCTTCCTGTGGGCCCTATGGTCGATCCGGACCTGGGCTCATGTATAGTTGGATTACATACAGATGGAGCCTTGCTCATCTAGGCTTCTCTGCTGCACCTAGGTGCACCAAGGTTTATTAGCATAAGCCTTTCATCTATTGTTCGCAGCTGCAATACAATACAGAGAGAACAATACCTCAGGGGATTAAGTCCTGGCTAAATTAATCCTATTAAAGGGATAGGTGAGGAGGGCTCTATCTGTAAGCATATAAGAAAATCACATGTAGAGAATAGTACTGACTCCAGGTATGCACAAACAAGGCAGTATCTCCCCAATGATGCGTTTCAAAACAACACTCTATTTTGCTCGGGTTTTAGGGAAGACGTGAATAAGAAATAGAAAACATACATACATTTATATATTAGTAAAAGAACCCAGCATATGCCCAACCCCACCCCACTACACTTATCTGTACCCCTTGCACTTGCAATCATTATCCTCTTGCTAGCATAGTGGTCTGTATTGTCCCATCACTGTAGTGGGAACCACTGCGCATGTTGGAGCTATATTCATGGACCTGTTGCTGAACATCTCTTACATGAGACCACCCCTTTACTCCTACGTTCCACCTCTCCTGTTTAAGTGTAGATACACGTGTTTGACTCTGCATTCTTGTATTAGCGTGCTGTTGTTTTCTGTGTTCGTGCAGTGCAAATTCATGCAAGGTACAGTACACTACGTTCAAATCAGGGTCATCCGTATAATGCACTCCCCCACTGAAATGAATCAGCCATTATCACAAATGTTGACTGACTGGGTAGAAAAAGCAGAGCTAGTGTGTATATACATAATACTTTAATAGATAAAATAACTTTTCCTTTTTGTGTGTATTCTCTATCTAATGCATGTACAAGGAATCAAATAAAAATTATTACAGGTCCACTGCTATTTAGCAAGAGCTTCTTTAACATAGAACACATGTAGAAGAAGACAATTTTATTTTGCATTTTCTAATAAGAAACTATGGTTGGAATTTTTTTTTTTTTTTTAAACAAAACGCATTTTTTGGTTTGATCCGTTTATTTTGTTTTGTTTTTTTAAACCAGGTTTTCTTTTTTGCATTAATGTTTTAATGAAAATAATAATATACAATGACAAGAGATAAAGAAATAAACGAGAATCTAGAGATGGAAAACAAAGCGGAAAGAGTGTGTGTGTGTGTGTGTGTGTGTGTGTGTGTGAGTGTGGGGAGGGGGGGGGGGGAGATAAAGATATTAAGTGGAACCTGAGGGAGGCAGAGAGTATAAGACAACGAGTAAAGAAAGAAGAGTGATAGAAAGGAAGCAGGAAGGCGGTAGATGATATATAGGTGGGAGTATCAGTTGGTTACATATTGTTCATTGCTCTAAATCTGGACTTCATATTAAAATAATTAGCTAAATCAAGCAGGAGATTCACTTGGGTGTAAACGTGTGTGCCACAGAATGATTTACATATTTGTTTCTATAAATTTATTGTAAAATCTGTATCTGTTTTGGGCTGATAAAATGTTTTTTTTTTGTTTTCATGGTCATGTAATAATTCTTTTTACCCAATTTACCATATCTGAGGTTCTTTGAGTTTACTATTGTACTGGTATAACTGCTTCAGTAGAATCATTTATTTAAATATATATCAATACTAAAATGTCGGTGGCAACCACAATTGTTCAAAAGACCTCAGATAAGTGCAAACCACTCCCCCCCCCAACAATGCAGCTGAAGTAGTGTATAAGAGTATGCATCCAAAATACGGGTATGGGTCGTTGGACAGACACAACTTAGGTCGACAGTCATTAGGTCGATTATGGAAGGTCGATATGTATTAGGTCGACAGGGACAGTAGATCGATATGGCCATTAGGTCGACAGGTCAAAAGGTCGACATGAGGTTTTTGACTGTTTTTGGTTGTCGTTTTCTCCGTAAAGTGACGGGGAACCCAAATTAGTGCACCGTGTCCCCTCGCATGGTTCGCTTCGCTCGCCATGCTTCGGGCAAGGTGCCTTGCTTCACTCGGCACAGATTACCGTTCCAATAATAGTCCACGTGGATAATTAAGTATGAAAATCCAAAAACTGAAAATAAATATGTGAAAAACTCATGTTGACCTTTTGACCTGTCGACCTAGTACATGTCGACCCAACGGCCATGTCGACCTAATGCATGTCGACATAATGGCATTGTCGACCTTCAGTGTTGTCGACCTAATGAGTGTCGACCTAAGTTGTGTTGGCCTAACGACCGTAACCCCAAAATACTCTGAAAATAGTGTGAAATAGTGAAATACACAGACCAGAGTGCAAAGAGGATTACCACATTAACCCGTGTAGGTGAAATAACAGGAAATAAATTAGTAAAAAATCAGCGACAATGGGGTAAATTTATTAAGATAGGAGTTCTATTTAAGATGGGATGTTTCCCATAGCAAGCCTAAAATTTTTTTACGATTACTAAGTGGATGGATTTTGAAATTTTTGTTTGCCGTAACAGAATATTTATAAAGTAGCAAATTCAGAAAAATCACAAAGGATGGGTAAATCTCTGAGTTTATGGCATGCCAAACCGTGCCATACATGGCAGGGTGTATGTGTGATTCTATGAGGAGACCTGGAAAATATAAACTGTTTGGGGTCCTGAGGACTGAGTTTGAGAACCTGTGGTTTATTAGTTAAATATATCAGTAACTTGGGCTCTTTCATTTTTTTTTAGGAGGGGAAAGGGGGGTTTTGGGGGTTTGAAAACTGCTTCTAAGGGCCGGGTCAAGAAAGTAACTTCATCAGAGATACTCAGTAAAGTTTGTAATAATAGTGGGGCTAATTTTCCTCTGGGCCTGGGCACTTTGGAGTGATGGATGTGGCTTCTTATGGTTTCTGGTAAGAGCAAGGTTCTTCTAGTGATTCCTCAATCTACTGTTACATTTTGGAGAACTCAAATGTTGCAAGGCTCATGCACTTTGTGGATTTTTTATTAGCAACATTCATCTTTTTGGACTGCGGTAAGTAAATGTTTCCGAGCGCAGTGTCACGCAAAGGTTCAACCAGCCCAATTGTATTTTAAAAAATTGTTTATAATTGTTTTCTATGTAAAATGTATCCAGCTTAACAGAGGTTAATGATTGTTTTCTTACTCTATCTATATGTGGAGCCTCTATTTTACAATTATATTGTCATCACTTCCAACTATTTTGTTCATTGTTGTAACTAACCTAGCATGTATCAGCCTGTCTTTATAGAACTGTTTCAGTAAAGTCAGGATAGACTGTGTGTTGTTATTAGACAGACATCATGACGTTTGTCAGTTCCACTTCATTATTAAGGAATTCCTTTGCACAGAAGTGGCACCACCTCATTTTAATGGAATCTAATTACTGCCATGAACCTGGATTTAGAAATTGAGCTAAATTACAATACTGTACTATGAAAAAATGTCTACAAGCTTGGACTGGCCAGTAGGGCATGACCAGTTGGCCCGTAGCCTAAGAGGGCTCATTGGCATGTTTATCACCAAGAAACCTGAAACCCTCCTAAATCCTTACAAAAATATCTCAAGATTAGCAAAGTAGTGTTTATTTAGAGTGCAAACTTTTTTTTAATAGATTGATATTGAGTCTGTAGTGGCCTTGTTTAGCCATTTCTCTTGTTGCTACAATAGTCTCAATGTGTGTTCCCTCTATTAATACGTCTAACGATGGATAACTTGAACTGATTTGAATACTCGTGTTGATTTGGATAAGTGGTATGAATGTTTTACATTCTTCCACATTTTGCAAACTGTTTAGGCTAACCCATATGAGCGATAATTGCAGATGCAGTAAAGTTATTTCAGATGGATGATGTACTGTACTACCAGGCTTGTCCGATCATGCAGACTTCCGTAAACCTTGGATCTGTTGCCAGTGCTTAGTCAATGTTTTTAACTGACAAGAGCATTTCAGGTTTTAGTTTTCCCGTCATTTGGGTAGGTGTCTCTTATTGACTTTGCATACTAGAAAATAATGCATTGTCTAGGAGAACTGGTGAGGAAACACAGAACATGGAGGAAAGTCATTCTTGTATCTTCTCAGACCTATTTACACAACAGGCAAACTATACATAATATGCTCGACATTTCTTAGTAACACTTGCATTCATGATATTGCTTTTCATGTAGTTCAGTGGGTGCTGTCCATGTGTGTTTGTACATTGGTTCTGTCCAGTCACACTTACCTCATCTTTTACAATGACATGCAGGGATCTATGCCTGGCAAACACATAATGCTTGCTGCAGGTTCACTATCCCTGTGCAGTCTGACTCTGGCTTCTGCTAATATAAGTTGCTTTGGTATTGGACCCTGAAAGAATGTTTTCTGCCTTGTTGATCTTTGCCTTACTACTCTTCTGCTTTGATTTTTTTCTTCTTTGCGTCATGTGCTGTTTGGGGAGTGTTTTTTGGAAGGGCCATCCTGCGTGACACTGCAGTGCCACTCCTAGATGGGCCAGGTGTTTGTGTCGGCCACTAGGGTCGCTTAGCTTAGTCATCCAGCGACCTCGGTGCAAATTTTAGTACTAAAAATAATATTGTGAGGTGTGAGGTGTTCAGAATAGACTGAAAATGAGTGGAAATTATGGTTATTGAGGTTAATAATACTTTGGGATCAAAATGACCCCCAAATTCTATGATTTAAGCTGTTTTTTAGGGTTTTTTGAAAAAAACACCCGAATCCAAAACACACCCGAATCCGACAAAAAAAATTCGGTGAGGTTTTGCCAAAACGCGTTCGAACCCAAAACACGGCCACGGAACCGAACCCAAAACCAAAACACAAAACCCGAAAAATTTCCGGTGCACATCTCTGCTATTTACACAACAGGCAAACTATACATAATATGCTCGACATTTCTTAGTAACACTTGCATTCATGATATTGCTTTTCATGTAGCTCAGTGGGTGCAGTCCATGTGTGTTTGTACATTGGTTCTGTCCAGTCACACTTACCTCATCTTTTACAATGACATGCAGGGATCTATGCCTGGCAAACACATAATGCTTGCTGCAGGTTCACTATCACTGTGCAGTCTGACTCTGGCTTCTGCTAATATAAGTTGCTTTGGTATTGGACCCTGAAAGAATGTTTTCTGCCTTGTTGATCTTTGCCTTACTACTCTTCTGCTTTGATTTTTTTTTTTTGTTCCTTTTTCTGTTTTATTCCCAAACATCAGAAAAACAGACAAAAGTGGTTGTCCAGACAGTTTGGACATGTGTTTTGGTTTTACAAAACCACCCTCAAGTGTTTTGGTTTGGATTCGGATTTCGGTTGGTTTTAAAATCGATAATCATTGATAGAATTCGATAATTCGATAATCATGTAATTTTTGCAATCCAAATCTCGAAATTTGGATTTAAAATAGAAATTCTGAACCGCGGTAAGATTAAAACCAGGACTCGGTTCAAATTGGATCTCCTCAGGAGATCTGGACTGGGTTTTGAAAATGCACATCTCTAGTTAAATCAAACGCATTTTCCTGACAAATTGTCATTTGCTCCCTTCAATTACCAGATTTTCGTTCGAACCATAAAATTGGTTGGTTGGTTGGTTGGTTGGTTGGTTGGTTGGTTGGACAGAAAATCTTAAGGTGTATGGTCAGCTTAACATTTATGATGTGTTCTATATCTCCCAAAATAGATAGAAATCTCCCAAAAGACTGCACCATCACACGTATTCTCTCCCAGCCACTGTCATCTGCTAGGAAAGTTTATTCATACCTCCCAACCTTCCTGAATTTGGTGGAATAGTCCTGATTTTCGGCACTGTCCCACAGTCTCACCCATGGGCTGCAGTTTTCCATGGTGTGGGGAAAGTTGGGAGGCCCCGTCTCACCCACTTATCTGCTTAGCAGAGTAAGCAATGAATAAATTCTGTGCACATGCGAGCTGCACCTATTCACTGGAGAGAGGGACTGGGGGCATGCCCAGCAGCTCCTGGAGTCAAGGGCCAGCCCCCGATGTGTCAAAAATGGGGAGCATGACTCTTGGGTAGGGCATTTACTGCAAGGCTACACACCTCTGTCCTGCTTTACAGTACACTTCACAAACGTAGGGAGGAATGGTTTGTTCCTTGCTGAACTTCATCAGAATACACTGAGAAAAATCTTGGCAATTATTTATTATTCAATACACTTTACCAGAGGGATCTAGATTATTTATTTATTTAAATGATGGCAGTGCACCCTGACTGAAATAACATATTTTGAAATTGGAATACTTCCTTTATTGTATATCACATTTATTTAATCAAGTTAAAAGTGGAAAATCACGCCAAATATTATGGGCGATTTGTTTATAACATGAAAAGAAGAGCGTGTAAACGGAGGACGTCCTTTAGCCTCGTGAATAGGAATTATGACTATCTTATCTGTAATTATGACTTTGAAATGCCGTCACCATTATCTGCCAATTTGTCAGTTGTATATATAATATTGTATGTCATTCCCTTTGGTAAATCTGGTCACACTAGGTACATCTTTCAGGTCCTTCAACATTTGGGAGAAGTTTATTTTTTTGCGAAACTAGAGAAATATATCAATTAAAGCAACAAAATTTCCGTCTTCACTTACACAACTTCTAAGAACGTTTTCCATATAGTTTATTTCATAAAATTGGTCACACAAAATTTGGTAACTGGAGAGGAGACAGGGCTATTTTTGATTGGAGGGTAGGAACATATCACAACTACAGGTTCACAATGGTATGGATTGCCGCACAACAGTGAGATCACTGCAAACAAGTACACAGGATAGCCTTTTGACGTATTCTGGAGCTTTAAGGAAATTGCATCCTTGTGCTTATTTCCTAGAAAACGTTTATATACAAAATTTTGCAAGAATGGAGTAACTCGGGGGTGTTTGAGTGATAATAATCTAGAATAAATCAGCAGAAAATTGAGGCAGGACATGCTACAGTAACTTTTCTTATATCAATTTAACATTGCCATAAGTAGATAGTATACAGGTTGAATATCCAAAATCTGAAATTCCAAAATCCGAAATGATACAAAATCCGAAATTTATTAAGCACCCACTGAGACTCCTTGCATTTCTGATATTTCAATCTACACAAACTTTGCTTCATGCACAAAATTAATACAAATATTGTATAAAATGACCTTCAGGCTATGTGTATAAAGGGTTTGTGAAACATAAATGAATTTCGTTGTTTAGAGTTCAGTCTCATCCCCTAGATATCTCAAATAAGCAAATATTATAAAATTCCCAAAAATACGAAATCCAAAACACTTCTGGTCCCAAGCATTTCGGATAAGGGATACTCAACCAGTACTAAAAACACTTTGAACAATGACCATGATGAAACACCAGAAGTTTTCATCTAATCAGATTTTGCAGTCATTGTCCTTTCATAAACTCAAAATGAAGCTCCTGCCTTCTGTAACCTCTACCCACTCCCAAGGATGTATTACCTCTCTAAAATGACTACTCACTATTATCTTATGTTTGCAAAATGTGTCATATCTTTTGCTAAAAATTAGCCACCAACTGTTTGTCAATCAATTAGTAGTTAATATTGTAAACATTAGAGGGACTGACATACTTTTTGAAATTTGAAAATTGTTGTTAATATTTTCAACCTAGAAATATATCATTAATGGTATAATACAATACCAAGGGAGTGCATTAGAGTATAAAATAAAATTTTCTATATATATGGAAATATGTATATTTCTCTGACGTCCTAGTGGATGCTGGGGACTCCGTAAGGACCATGGGGAATAGACGGGCTCCGCAGGAGACTGGGCACACTAAAAGAAAGATTTGGTACTACCTGGTGTGCACTGGCTCCTCCCTCTATGCCCCTCCTCCAGACCTCAGTTAGATTTCTGTGCCCGGCCGAGCTGGATGCACACTAGGGGCTCTCCTGAGCTCCTAGAAAGAAGGTTTTTTATTTTACAGTGAGACCTGCTGGCAACAGGCTCACTGCAACGAGGGACTAAGGGGAGAAGAAGCGAACCTACCTGCTTGCAGCTAGCTTGGGCTTCTTAGGCTACTGGACACCATTAGCTCCAGAGGGATCGACCGCAGGACCCGTCCTTGGTGTTCGTTCCCAGAGCCGCGCCGCCGTCCCCCTTACAGAGCCAGAAGCATGAAGATGGTCCGGAAAATCGGCGGCAGAAGACTTCAGTCTTCACCAAGGTAGCGCACAGCACTGCAGCTGTGCGCCATTGCTCCTCATACACACTTCACACTCCGGTCACTGAGGGTGCAGGGCGCTGGGGGGTGGGCGCCCTGAGCAGCAATAATATCACCTTGGCTGGCAAAATAACCACAATATATAGCCCCAGAGGCTATATATGTGGTAATTACCCCTGCCAGAATACAGAAAAAAGCGGGAGAAAAGTCCGCCGAAAAAGGGGCGGAGCCATCTCCCTCAGCACCCTGGCGCCATTTCTCCCTCACAGTTCCGCTGGAAGGAAGCTCCCTGACTCTCCCCTGCAGTCTACACTACAGCAAAGGGTAAAAAAGAGAGGGGGGGCACAGATTTGAGGCGCAGTAAATATTATAGCAGCTATAGGGGACATAACTCAGTTAGTCCCTGCATTATATAGCGCTCTGGTGTGTGCTGGCATACTCTCTCTCTGTCTCCCCAAAGGGCTTTTGTGGGGTCCTGTCTCCTTTAAGAGCATTCCCTGTGTGTGTGTGCGGTGTGTCGGTACGGCTGTGTCGACATGTTTGATGAGGAGACTTATGTGGAGGCGGAGCAGATGCCTATAAATGTGATGTCACCCCCTGCGGGGCAGACACCTGAGTGGATGGACTTATGGAAGGAATTACGTGCAAGTGTCGACTCCTTACATAAAAAATTTGACGACATGCCAAATGCGGGACAGCCGGCTTCTCAGCTCGTGCCTGCCCAGGCAATTCAAAGACCATCAGGGGCTCTAAAACGCCCGCTACCTCAGATGGCAGACACAGATGTCGACACGGATACTGATACCAGTGTCGACGACGATGAGTAAAATTTAATGTCCACTAGGGCCATTCGTGGCATGATTGAGGCAATGAAAGAGGTTTAACACCTTTCTGATATAAACCCAGGTACTTCAAAAAAGGGTATTATGTTTGGGGAGAAAAAACTTCCAATAGTTTTTCCCCCATCTGAAGAATTGAATGAAGTGTGTGACGAAGCGTGGGCTTTCCCTGATAAGAAATTGGTGATTTCAAAAAAATTACTAATGGCGTTCCCTTTCTCGCCAGAGGATAGGTCACGTTGGGAAACTCCCCCTAGGGTGGATAAAGCGCTCACACGTTTGTCTAAAAAGGTGGCACTACCGTCTCCGGATACGGCCGCCCTAAAGGAACCTGCTGATAGAAAGCAGGACGCTATCCTAAAGTCTATATATACACACACTGGTGTTATACTGAGACCGGCTATTGCTTCAGCGTGGATGTGCAGTGCTGCTGCTGCTTGGTCAGATTCCCTGTCAGAAAATATTGACACCCTGGACAGGGACACTATATTGCTAACCGTAGAGCATATAAAAGACTCAGTCTTGTACATGAGAGATGCACAGAGGGAGATCTGCCGGCTGGCATCTAGAATAAGTGCATTGTCCATTTCTGCTAGGAGAGGCTTATGGACTCGGCAGTGGACAGGGGATGCAGATTCTAAAAGGCACATGGAAGTTTTGCCTTATAAGGGTGAGGAGTTATTCGGGGATGGTCTCTCAGACCTTGTTTCCACAGCAACAGCTGGGAAGTCAGCATTTTTACCCCATGTCCCCTCACAGCCTAAGAAAGCGCCGTACTATCAGGTACAGTCCTTTCGACCTTTAGAAAAACAGGCGGGTCCTTTCTGTCTAGAGGCAGAGGAAGGGGAAAAAAGCTGCACCACGCAGCAGGTTCCCAGGAACCAAAGTCCTCCCCCGCTTCTTCCAAGTCCGCCGCATGACGGTGGGGCTCCACAGGCGGAGCCAGGTACGGTGGGGGGCCGCCTCAACAATTTCAGCGATCAGTGGGTTCGCTCACGGGTGGATCCCTGGATCCTTCAAGTAGTATCTCAGGGGTACAAGCTGGAATTCGAGGCGCCGCCCCCCCGCCGTTTCCTCAAATCGGCCTTACCGACAACTCCCTCGGGCAGGGAGGCTGTACTAGAGGCAATTCACAAGCTGTATTCCCAGCAGGTGATAGTCAAAGTACCCCTACTTCAACTAGGACTGGGTTACTATTCCACACTGTTTGTGGTACCGAAACCGGACGGTTCGGTGAGACCCATTTTAAATTTGAAATCCTTGAACACTTACATAAAAAGATTCAAGTTCAAGATGGAATCGCTCAAGGCGGTTATTGCAAGCCTGGAAGATGGGGATTACATGGTATCCCTGGACATCAAGGATGCTTACCTGCATGTTCCAATTTACCTTCCTCACCAGGAGTACCTCAGATTTGTGGTACAGGATTGCCATTACCAATTCCAGACTCTACCGTTTGGACTGTCCACGGCACCGAGGGTGTTTACCATGGTAATGGCAGAAATGATGATACTCCTTCGAAAAAAGGGTGTTTTAATTATCCCGTACTTGGACGATCTCCTAATAAAGGCGAGGTCCAGGGAGCAGTTACTGGTCGGAGTAGCACTATCTCGAGAAGTGCTACAACAGCATGGCTGGATTCTAAACGTTCCAAAGTCACAGCTGGTCCCTACGACACGTCTACTGTTCCTGGGGATGGTTCTGGACACAGAACAGAAAAAAGTGTTTCTCCCGCAGGAGAAAGCGAAGGAGCTGTCATCTCTAGTCAGAGACCTCCTAAAACCAAAACGGGTATCGGTGCATCACTGCACACGAGTCCTGGGAAAAATGGTGGCTTCGTACGAAGCAATTCCATTCGGCAGGTTCCATGCAAGGACCTTCCAGTGGGACCTCTTGGACAAGTGGTCGGGATCGCATCTTCAGATGCATCAACTGATAACCCTGTCTCCAAGGACCAGGGTGTCTCTACTGTGGTGGCTGCAGAGTGCTCATCTTCTAGTGGGCCGCAGATTCGGCATACAGGACTGGGTCCTGGTGACCACGGATGCCAGCCTTCGGGGCTGGGGCGCAGTCACACAGGGAAGAAATTTCCAGGGACTTTGGTCAAGTCAGGAGTCGTCCCTCCACATAAACATTCTGGAACTGAGGGCCATTTACAATGCCCTAAGTCAGGCAAGGCCCCTGCTTCAAAACCAGCTGGTTCTGATCCCATCAGACAACATCACGGCAGTCGCCCATGTAAACCGACAGGGCGGCACAAGAAGCAGGGTGGCCATGGCAGAAGCCACAAGGATTCTCCGATGGTCGGAAAATCACGTACTAGCACTGTCAGCAGTTTTCATTCCGGGAGTGGACAACTGGGAAGCAGACTTCCTCAGCAGGCACGACCTCCACCCGGGAGAGTGGGGACTTCATCCAGAAGTCTTTCAAATGATTGTAAACCAGTGGGAAAAACCACAGGTGGACATGATGGCGTCCCGCCTAAACAAAAAGCTAGAAAAATATTGCGCCAGGTCGAGAGACCCGCAGGCGATATCTGTGGACGCTCTGGTAACACCATGGGTGTACCGATCGGTTTATGTGTTCCCTCCTCTTCCTCTCATACCAAAGGTACTGAGGATAATAAGAAGAAGATGAGTAAGAACTATACTCATTGTTCCGGATTGGCCAAGAAGAGCGTGGTATCCGGAACTTCAAGAAATGATGTCAGAGGACCCATGGTCTCTACCCCTCAGACAGGACCTGCTGCAGCAGGGGCCCTGTCTGTTCCAAGACTTACCGCGGCTGCGTTTGATGGCATGGCGGTTGAACACCGGATCCTGAAGGAAAGGGGCATTCCGGAGGAAGTCATTCCTACGCTGATAAAAGCTAGGAAAGAAGTAACCGCAAACCATTATCACCGCATATGGCGAAAATATGTTGCGTGGTGTGAGGCCAGGAAGGCCCCTACAGAGGAATTTCAGCTGGGTCGTTTTCTGCACTTCCTACAGTCGGGAGTAACTATGGGCCTAAAATTGGGTTCCATTAAGGTCCAGATTTCGGCTCTGTCGATTTTCTTCCAGAAAGAACTGGCTTCATTACCTGAAGTTCAGACTTTTGTAAAGGGAGTGCTTCATATTCAGCCCCCTTTTGTGCCTCCTGTGGCACCTTGGGATCTCAATGTGGTGTTGAGTTTCCTAAAATCACATTGGTTTGAACCACTTAAAACTGTGGATCTGAAATATCTCACGTGGAAAGTGGTCATGTTATTGGCCTTGGCTTCGGCCAGGCGTGTGTCAGAATTGGCGGCTTTGTCATGTAAAAGCCCTTATCTGATTTTCCATATGGATAGGGCAGAATTGAGGACTCATCCCCAGTTTCTCCCTAAGGTGGTATCAGCTTTTCACTTGAACCAACCTATTGTGGTGCCTGCGGCTACTAGGGACTTGGAGGATTCCAAGTTACTGGACGTAGTCAGGGCCTTGAAAATTTATGTTTCCAGGACGGCTGGAGTCAGGAAGACTGACTCGCTATTTATCCTGTATGCACCGAACAAGATGGGTGCTCCTGCTTCAAAGCAGACTATTGCTCGCTGGATTTGTAGCACAATTCAGCTTGCGCATTCTGTGGCTGGCCTGCCGCAGCCTAAATCAGTGAAAGCCCATGTCACGAGGAAGGTGGGCTCATCTTGGGCGGCTGCCCGAGGGGTCTCGGCTTTACAACTTTGCAGAGCGGCAACTTGGTCAGGGGCAAACACGTTTGCTAAATTTTACAAATTTGATACCCTGGCTGAGGAGGACCTTGAGTTCTCTCATTCGGTGCTGCAGAGTCATCCGCACTCTCCCGCCCGTTTGGGAGCTTTGGTATAATCCCCATGGTCCTTACGGAGTCCCCAGCATCCACTAGGACGTCAGAGAAAATAAGATTTTACTCACCGGTAAATCTATTTCTCGTAGTCCGTAGTGGATGCTGGGCGCCCATCCCAAGTGCGGATTGTCTGCAATACTTGTATATAGTTATTGCCTAACTAAAGGGTTATTGTTGAGCCATCTGTTGAGAGGCTCAGTTGTATTTCATACTGTTAACTGGGTTTAATATCACGAGTTATACGGTGTGATTGGTGTGGCTGGTATGAGTCTTACCCGGGATTCAAAATCCTTCCTTATTGTGTCAGCTCTTCCGGGCACAGTATCCTAACTGAGGTCTGGAGGAGGGGCATAGAGGGAGGAGCCAGTGCACACCAGGTAGTACCAAATCTTTCTTTTAGTGTGCCCAGTCTCCTGCGGAGCCCGTCTATTCCCCATGGTCCTTACGGAGTCCCCAGCATCCACTACGGACTACGAGAAATAGATTTACCGGTGAGTAAAATCTTATTTTATATATATATATATATATATATATAAATCTACTTGAACACTTGCACCCTCCTATAATGTTTCCAAGTAGGTGCTCCCTTAATTCTGTTCCTAATTGGTCCAGAGCAAGTAGAGTTCATTGAAAAAAGGGCACTCAGTGATTTCTTTCAAAACAAACACATCTTATTTATTTTTACCCAAGCAGGGCTCTCCAACAAGTCTCAAACCGGTGGCTCAGATAAAACATCCATAAAGTCACTTTAGAAAAACATTGTAGCACTCAATGTGCCTAAAATTCAGCATAATGTTGATGTAATAAGGCAGAGTTATAACTTATCCGTCTGTCGATGGCCTCAACATCTAAACATCTCCACCGCAGCAGCCAGGACCCACAGCTGCGGTCTGCGGCTAACCGCAAGGTTAATTGGGGTCACTCTTGTTTTTTTGGGGGTATTTCTTTTGTTGTGGAACTACAGGTACCAGTGGGCCCGTTAATTCCCTGCATGCTGTTACTTGTGGTTCTCCAAGTACCAGCATGCGGGGGAGGCCTGCTGGGACTTGTAGTTCCACAGCAAAAGACAATATTTTTTTAACACATTTTTGGCTATCAGCCCTCCATCCAACGCCCATGGATGGGGGGACAGCCTCGGGCTTCAGCCCTGGCCCTTGGGTGCCTGGAGAGGGGACACTTCTTGATTTAAGGGATCACCAATCCCCCCAGGCAACCCTGGCCAGGGGTGTTTCCGGGGGTGACAAGTTTGGGGGGTTATGCCATGGCCGCAGGGACCAACATAAATGTGTCCCCCGGCTGTGGCATTATGTCCCTGGCTAGTGGAGCCCAGTGCTGGTTTAAAAAATACGGGGGATTCCTACTTCTTTTGTCCCCCGTATTTTTGGAACCAGGGCCAGACCAAGAGTGCAGTGCTGGTTGTATAGATACCTGGGAACCCCTACACATTTTTCCTCCGGTATTTTAACAACCAGCTCATAGAGCCCGAGGCTGGTTATGCTTAGGAGGGGGGACCCCACGTAATTTATTTTTTTATTTTTAACTATTTCACACACCTTTACACAGAGAAACATGCACAGATCTCATTGATCTGTGCATGCCTATCAAAACACGCCAGCAAAAAGCAGTTCTATTTGAAAGCTCCATTTCTGTACGAATTCCATGCTTTCCCAGCAGTGTTTGACTATTGTTGGCAGTGATTGAGAATAAGAATTCTTAGTAAATTCCCGTGTTGTATAAAATAACAGCCGCGTTTCACCGTCTATTGATTCGTATTTGTGTGGTCGGCAGTGTATCTCAATACGAATAGCCCCAACACTGCCGAGATTTGTGTTTAGCAAATTCCTGAGATGACACTTAGAAAAAAAAGCAAACTCGATCGGGACCTTAGTAAATTTCCACCATTGAGGGAGATATACTAAAGTGCACATTTGCCAAACTGCATGTTTTTTGGTGAGTTTAGGTGCTATTTGTAAACTGCTATTTGCAAAAGTTAAAATTACACATCAGACTGTATTATTTAAAAGCGCAAGTTCTGATACCACCATGCTGACATTTACACATGGAAATACAAATTGGGCAATGTATCAAGCTGCCGTTTGCTGAGCTACACTTGAACCTGACTAGAAATTCATTGACTTATTTTGATAGGTGAGATAGCTCATAGCTATATGATTCTGCATTAAGAACAGCGGAGAAGGGGACCAGTGAAGAAGTTGCCCATAACAACCAATCAGCTTTGAGGTAGCATTTATCAAGTACATTCTGTAAAGTGATGCAACCTTATTGCCAAATGAACTATGGGTAGATTTGCTAGAAGTCTGAAAAGGGAGACTGCAAATGTTGTCATAGCAACCAATAAGATTCTAGCTATCACGTTCTAAAATGTACCCGATAAATGATAGCTAGAATCGTATTGGTTTCTCTGGGAACACCTCCACATTTCCTTTTTTCACAGCCTTTAGTAAATCTAACCCCTAATCCCAATGCATGGGTTTGTTTAAACATCAGATTAATAATAACTAGATTGTAATGGAAAGATATAGGCAATGTTCATTGTCATATATCTGGTGAACTTTGATTGCTAAGAGTGGGTACATCCTAATCTCTAGTGTGATGTGTACATTTTCTTCTCTGCGCCACTTGATATTGGGATCACTCTCACATTTGCCTTGTCAGCACACGTGATTTAGATGTCCTGACTAAGGGGGTCATTCTGAGTTGATCGCTCGCTAGCTAGTTTTAGCAGCCGTGCAAACGCTATGCCGCCGCCCACTGTGGAGTGTATTTTAGCTTAGCAGTAGTGCGAACGCATGTGCAGCCGAGCTCTGCAAAAACAGTTTGTGCAGTTTCTGAGTAGCTCTGAACCTACTCAGCGCTTGCGATCACTTAAGCCTATTCGTGTCCGGATTTGACATCATACACCCGCCCAGCGAACACCCAGCCACGCCTGCGTTTTTTCAGACACGCCTGCATTATTGCAAGCACTCCCTGAAAACGGTCAGTTGACACCCAGTAACACCCCCTTTCTGTCAATCTTCTAGCGGCCGCCAGTGCGAAAAAAAACGTTGCTAGAACCGAGCACAACCACAAAGGGCTTTGTACCCGTACATCGCGCGCGCGCATTGCGGGGCATACGCATGCGCATAAATGCCATTTTCTCATACGTCCTAGAGGATGCTGGGGTGCACTTCAGTACCATGGGGTATAGACGGTTCCGCAGGAGCCATGGGCACTTTAAGACTTTTCTAGAGTGTGAACTGGCTCCTCCCTCTATGCCCTCCAGACCTCAGTTTAGAAAATGTGCCCAGGCAGACTGGGTGCACTCCAGTGGAGCTCTACTGAGTTTCACTGAAAAGACTTTATGTTAGGTTTTTTATTTTCAGGGAGACTGCTGGCAACAGTCTCCCTGCTTCGTGGGACTTAGGGGGAAATAGTTTCATGGCTCTGCTTCTTGCTGACAGGACACCATTAGCTCCTGAAGGGTACTGAACACTAGCTGCGGCTATGCGCTCACTCCCACAGCACGCCCGTCACCCCCTAACAGAGTCAGAAGTCAGAAGATGCGTGAGTATTATTACCGGAGATCTGCAAGAGGGACCTCCAGTCATCGTGATGGCTCAAGGTACCGTGCAGCGAGCGGGACCACTGCGCGGACATGCTACCCATACACAGCGCACAGCAGGGTGCGGGGGGGCGGGGGGGGGGGCGCCCTGGGCAGCATGAAAACCTACTCTTACACTGGCAAAAGTAGCATATTATGCCGTGGCACAATCCTACACCCCCGCCAGTATAAATATTACCTCATGTTTGCTGAGGAAGAACGTGCCATTGTAGGGGGCGGGGCTTCTTCCTCAGGCAGCCAGCACACTGCTCAGTGCCATTTTCTTCCAGCAAAAAGCAAGGGAAGAAACGCTGATCCTTCTCTCAACTTATGATTTTAGTATCAGAGTGCAAAAAGGGGGGGGGGGGTGTATATTGTGGTATTATAACCTATTATTGACAATATATATAGAGCGGAAAGTCTCTGTGTACAAAGTACACGACACAGGGATTTTTTATTTAAGCGCTGAGTTGTGGACTGGCAATGTTTTTTCTGTGTCCCTCTGACAGATTTTACTGTGGGTCTGTCCCGTATAAGCCCCGGAGTGTCTGTGGTGTGATTGTGCACGTGTGTGACATGTCTGAGGCAGGGAGCTCTTCCTCTGTGGGAGCCATGTTAGGGACACAGAGTTGTAATGTGACACCAAGAGCCTGACTGGGTGAAAGGTTTACGTGATAATGTGAATCATATCAGTAAGAGATTGGATAAGTCTGAGTCTCATGCAGAAAACTGAAAATAATCTGTTGAAGATGTGATTTTTAATAGTTCTGCCTTTCATCCACAGGGGACCCCTCTGGGTCACATAAACTTTTGCACAAGTAGTATGAACTAATACCGACACGGACGCTGATTCCTGTGTTGACACTAGTGATTCCATGGGAATAGGTCCTAAACTAGCGAAAAACATTCAAAACATGTTTTTAGCTATAAAGGAGGTATTAGAAGTTACGGGGCCCCCTCCTTTACCACATGAGCAGGCTTACTTTAGTAAAGAAGTGATGTAACTTTCCCTCCACCTCATGAGCTGAACAGTCTCTTGGAGGGAGTCTGGTTTAACCCGAAAAGAAATTTCAGATTCCCAAAAGAAGTCAGGCAGCTTAGCTTTTTCCATGCAGAGGACAGGAAAAGGTGGGAATCACCCCGCATTTTAGACAGTGCCCTGTCACGGTTAAAGGAAAAAGGTGTTTCTCCCTGCGCCTGGGACGGCTTCACTTAAGGAGCCGGCAGACCGAAAATTGGGGTCTATGTTGTAATCTATTTATGTGGCCAATGGGACACTACTTAGGCCTACCATTGCCTGTGCGTGGGTGAGTGGTGCTATTGAAAAAACTTGTCATTAGACATTGACACAATAGATAGAGACGAGATACTCCTAACGTTAGGTCATATCAAAGACGCTGCTGCGTACATGCTAGAAACAATGAAAGATATTGGTCTCTTGGGATCAAGAGCCGCTACCATGGCAATCTCAGCACGGAGGGCATTGTGGATTCGCCAATGGAAGGCTGACGCAGATTCCAAAAGGAATATGGAGGCTCTCCTGTATTAAGGTGAGTCCTTATTTGAAGATGGGCTTGATGCTTTAGTTTCTGCGGCTACCGCAGGTAAGTCGACATTCTTGCCTATTGCTCCTGCGCCGGCGAAAAAGACACATCACTCTCAGATGCAGTTATTTAGGCCCAAAAACTACAAAAAAGGGTAAAGATTCCCCTTTCTTTGTGCGTAAAGAAAGGGGAAAAGGAAATAAAGTCCACAGCGTCTCCAGGATCACAGGAGCAGAAATCTACCTCTGCTCCTGACAAATCTTCCGCTCAGGTGGGGGCACGTCTGAAACT
Source organism: Pseudophryne corroboree (assembly GCF_028390025.1). Taxonomy (NCBI): domain Eukaryota; kingdom Metazoa; phylum Chordata; class Amphibia; order Anura; family Myobatrachidae; genus Pseudophryne; species Pseudophryne corroboree. Next base: position 133,321,294 of record NC_086448.1, on the reverse strand, counting down.
CTTCAGTCAGTTCTGGGTTCAATCTGGCCTAGACCTGTGGGTCATACAAACAGAGTCCCACGGCTACAGACTGGAGTTTCAAGACATTTCCCCAGGCCGTATTTTCAAATCGACCTTACCAGCGTCTTTCCCAGACAGGGAAGTGGTGGCAGCATCAATACAAAAATTGTGTCAGGATCAAGTTTTTGTCCTGGTTCCCTTGTTACAACAAGGGGAAGGGTTTTATTGCAACCCTATTCGTGGTTCCGAAGCCGGACGGCTCGGTCATACCGATTCTAAACCTGTATACTCTTAAGCTCTACCTGCAAAGGTTCTAGTTCAAGATGAAATCCCTGAGGGCAGTGGTTTCCAGTCTGGAGGAGGAGGACTTCATGGTGTCAGTAGACATAAAAGATGCCTACTTACACGTTCCCATTTATCCTCCACATCAAACTTATCTGAGATTCGCAATACAGAATTGTCATTACCAATTTCAGACGTTGCTGTTAGGACCTTCCATGGCACCGAGGGTTTTCACCAAGGTGATGGCAGGAGTTGATGGTCCTCCTTCAACAACAAGGAGTCAGTTTAATTCCTGACCTGGAAGATCTCCCGATAAAAGCGAGATCCAGGGAAAAGTTGGTGCAGAACAAGCCACTCTCCCTGACACTACTTCAACATCACGGTTGGATCATAAGTTTTCCAAAGTTACAATTGAAACCGACGACAAGATTGTCCTTTCTGGGGATGATACTGGACACAGAAGTACAGAGGGTATTTCTTCCAGCAGAAAAGGCTCTGGAAATCCAGAGAATGGTCAAACAAATTCTGAAACCAACAAGAGTGTCGATTCATCAATGCATTCAGGTGTTGGGGAAGATGGTAGCGGCCTACGAGGCCATACAGTTTGGCCGATTCCATGCCAGAGTATTCCAGTGGGACCTGTTGGACAAGTGGTCCGGATTCCACCTACACATGCACCGGAAGATAATCCTGTCATCCAAAGGCAGAATTTTGCTCCTGTGGTGGCTACACAGTTCTCACCTACTAGAGGGACGCAGGTTCGGGATTCAGGACTGGGTCCTAGTAACCACAGATGCAAGTCTCCGAGGCTGGGGTGCAGTCACACAGGGAGAAAGCTTCCAAGGAATATGGTCAAGTCAGGAAACCTGTCTTCACATAAACGTTTTGGAGGTGACAACGGCCTTCTACAAGCGGGGCATCTTCTTCAAGATCAAACCATACAAATCCAGTCGGACAATGTAACAGCAGTCGCGTACATAAACCGTCAGGGTGGAACGAAAAGCAGAGCGGCGAAGGCAGAGGTGACAAAGATCCTCCTCTGGGCAGAAAGACATGCAAGCGCACTGTCGGCAATTTTCATTCCAGGAGTGGACAACTGGGAAGCAAACTTCCTCAGCAGACACGATCTCTATCCAGGAGAATGGGGCCTACACCAAGAAGTCTTCGCAGAGGTGTCAGATCTTTGGGGAGTTCCTCAAGTAGACATGACGGCCTCTCGTCTCAACAAGAAGCTTCAGAGATATTGTTCCAGGTCGAGAGACCCTCAAGCAATAGCAGTGGATACACCGGTGACCCAGTGGGTGTTTCGGTCGGTGTATGTCTTTCCTCCACTTCCACTAATACCTAAAGTGCTCAAGATCGTGAGAAGAACAAGGTTTCGAGCGATCCTCCTTGTCCCAGACTGGCCAAGGAGAGCTAGGTATCCAGATCTTCAGGAGTTGCTAATAGAAGATCCTCGGCCTCTTCCTCTTCGCGAGGACCTGCTGCAGCAGGGGCCGTGCATGTATCAAGACTTATCACGGCTACGTTTGACGGCATGGCTGTTGAGCGCCGGATCCTAGCCCAAAAGGGTATTCCAAAAGAAGTCATTCCCACTCTGATTCAGGCCAGGAAAGGAGTAACGTCTAAACATTACCACCATATTTGGAGAAAATATGTGTCTTGGTGTGAATCCAAGAAGGCTCCTACGGAAGAGTTTCAGTTAGGACGTTTTCTCCATTTTCTGCAGGCAGGTATGGATTTCGGCCTTGTCCGTTTTCTTTCAGAAACAATTGGCCACCCTTCCAGAAGTTCAGACATTCGTGAAAGGGGTTCTGCATATCCAACCTCCATTTGTGCCTCAAGTGGCACCATGGGATCTTAACATGGTGTTGCAGTTCCTTCAATCGGATTGGTTTGAACCTCTACAGGAGATAGAGTTGAGGTTTCTCACTTGGAAAGTGGTCATGCTGTTGGCCTTAGCATCCTCAAGGAGGGTGTCTGAGTTAGGGGCCTTGTCTCACAAGAGTCCTTACTTGATCTTCCATGAAGATAGGGCTGAGTTAAGAACTCATCAGCAATTTCTTCCGAAGGTGGTTCTTCTTTCCATATAAACCAACCTATTGTGGTGCCAGTGGCTAACACCTTCGCTGCGTCAAAGTCTCTGGATGTGGTCAGAGCTTTGAAAATTTATATCGCAAGAACAGCTCGGATACGGAAAACAGAGCCTCTGTTTATCCTATATGCTCCCAACAAGATTGGGTGTCCTGCTTCTAACCAGACCATTGCGCGCTGGATCAGAGGTACGATTTAGTGCGCTCACTCCACGGCAGGATTGCCGATACCGAATTCGGTGAATGCCCATTCTACTAGAAAGGTGGGCTCATCCTGGGCGGCTGCCCAGGGGGTCTTGGCATTACAACTTTGCCAAGCAGCTACTTGGTCAGTAGTAAACACGTTTGCTAAGTTTTACAAGTTTGACACCTTGGCCGATGAGGACCTCAAGTTTGGTCAATCGGTGCTGTAGGGTCATCCGCACTCTCCCGCCCGTACTGGAGCTTTGGTATAACCCCATGGTACTGAAGTGGACCCCAGCATTCTCTAGGACATATGAGAAAACAGGATTTTAATACCTACCGGTAAATCCTTTTCTCCTAGTCCGTAGAGGATGCTGGGCACCCAGCCCAGTGCGTACTTTACCTGCAGTTGTTATTTTGTTAAAAATGTTTTCAGCACGGTTGCTGTAATGTTCGTGCCCTTTGGCATGTGTTTTGTTGAATGCCATGTGTGCGGCATGGTTGAAGTGTGAGCTGGTATGAATCTCACCGTTAACTTAAAAGTAAATCCTTTACTCGAAATGTCCGTCTCCCTGGGCACAGTTCCTATACTGAGGTCTGGAGGAGGGGCATAGAGGGAGGAGCCAGTTCACACTCTTGAAAAGTCTTAAAGTGCCCATGGCTCCTGCGGAACCGTCTATACCCCATGGGACTGAAGTGGACCCCAGCATCCTCTACGGACTAGGAGAAAGGGATTTACCGGTAGGTATTAAAATCCATTTTTTTCACCTGATCGCTGCGCTGCGAAAATCGGCAGCGAGCGATCAACTCGGAATGACCTCCTAAACTCTTTGGCAGCTGTGCATTCTTCCCTAGTAATAGACCTCTCATGGGTTTACACAATAGATTCCAGCTTCTCAAAGTATGTATTTTCCATAGAATAATATAGGATTAAGTGACAATATCTGAGCCGAAGACAGACAATTGCTGCTTTATGGTCTGGACATAGATGGAAATGAATAGTATAGTGATCTATAATGGTCCAAGGGCTTTAATGACATAAAATTCTGCCAAATAATAAACAAAAAGTTTTCCCCATTATTTAAAAACATAAAAACGTGCATGCTCTTCAGCACATATCGGGACACAACTTAAACCTCATATCAGATACCCTATGACACATTTCCATGTACAATAGATGGGGGAAGATAGTCTTGTTACATTTTAGAATAAAATTGGAGCGTTGGTCAGAAGCTAAAGGAATGTTTGTACAAACCATCACTGACACCAAACAAACTTTAAACTTTGTTCCTGTTTATTTTTGATGTATGACATGTCAACTAGTGGTCTGGAATAGTTAATGAAGACAATTATTAATAGAGCAGCAGTCACTAGTCTTTCAGTAATCTCACTCAGATGTGTGCCATTCAACAAGCTACTGGGAACAGTCTAAAGTTTGTGGATCTGCACCATCTTTCAGGTCAATCTTGTTGGTTCCAAAGTTAGATGTCCACTGGCCACAGCTTGCTAATGGCAGCAAAGGTCTGTGTATTTACCATCAGGCTCTGTTGTCGCTATTAATCCAGATGGGATGCGTTTAGCATCCCAGCTGTCGGCATCCCGACCGCCGGGATATAAAGTGTATTCCCCCCAGATAGCTACATGTCTTCTAAATGCCTCCTCGTCACTTTCATGCCATCAGGAGGTTCCAGGATCATTCAGGCTAAGAGCTCATCATGTAGGACATGTATCAAACCTTCTAAAGATTAAAGAAGTGGAGAAGAGTAGAAGTTTCCCATAGCAACCAATCAGTTTGTAGTTAACAGTTATCAGGTACCTTCTGTAAAATGATAGGTAAAAGCGTATTTGTTGCTGTGGGCAATCTCGCCACTTTAGAAGGTCTGATACATTTTCCCCATATCTCTGATTTATCACGGGAACTCTGAACAATGTGAATATGTCAGATGGATATAAGATTCAATGGGCGTTCTTCAGTTCTTTTCACCCCCTTCCACACCCGTTCTGTTTCTGCTAACGGGCATGGTATAATAATTTCAGCTCGTTACCCCCAGAGTAGCTTGGGCGTCCAACCCTTTACGCCACTAAACCTGATTACTATGAGCATGATATGCATTATGCACCATAACGTGAACACTTTAGAAAGGAGATTGGGCGTGATATATCATTTGAATACTGCCCATTGAGTCACCAGCTAAGTGGCTTGATAGACTAGTATGGAGCGATTTCTCAGCTAGCTAGCAATGAGTTGTCACGGTTTTGTGCATAAGGTTACCTGAGTCAGGTGATGACCGACGTCCAGGGTCTGGGGCTTGGAGCTGGAGTCGAGGAGGCTAAATATAGCTCTTTCGCATAGGATTTGGGTAGCAGTGAGAACTGCCTTTAATATGAATTCCTGGAATGCAGGAAGTCCTGGCCGACAGGACAGGAGACTGAGGTAAGACACAGGGCTGGTTACTACAACATATGAGAATCTAGTCAGGTTCATGACATGAGTGATACAGTATTTCTGTGTAATATCTGATAATGGTGTTATGATTGTACAATGCATAATAGGCCATTGTGGATGCTTTTCCTTGTGATATATATGTGTGGCTATTTCATTGGCATCACACCTCTCTAATTGGCAACTGGCAGTAAAATATAGGGGTGGGGATTTGCACCCCCCCCCCTTCCCTCTCTGTCTGTTGTTTGTCTGTGACCCCTCCCCCTTTCCAGCACCTGATACATAATTATCTCCAGGAATGACCGAGCAACTATCATTGTTTGTCTGCTAGTATCTTATCATTGACAGTCTTTGCTGTAGGAAAAAAGTATGTCCTTAATAATGCAAGGGGAAGTAAGTCCAATAACTATAAAATCAAAATGTTCCTGTCCTATTAAATCACTGGTGTTTTTGGACAAATCACAACACTTCAGACTGGTAAGACAGCAACTATGGTCCCAAAGCCACACTTGCAAATAGCATATAAGTATTGCAGCATTTACTGTCATGGGAAACTAGGTGCATCCTTGGGACAGAACTGTTCAGAAAGCAGAAAATAAGGGCTGTAACTAAGGTGTGTGAGTGGTGCCATCGCACAGAGCGCAGGGCTCTGGGGGCGGTAATGTCACTGCCCCTCAGACCTTGCACCAGAATCGCTACTGCAGGAGCGTCTGTTGGACATGCACACTGCAACCTTTACAGCCCCCTCCTGAGGATGCTTCGGGCAGTGCTGTTCTTTCTCATGCTGGTGGTACCAACCCCTTGGCATGACATCATGATTGCATGTGCTTAGGGGCATGGCCAGCACAAGGCATAATATAGCCCTGTTATGGTGCTGGCGTATGGTTATTCAGTGTCAGACTGGGGCATGAAGGGCCCAACAGTAGGTGTATAATGAATAAATTAAATGCACACTATAGAACCTGATCCATAGGCCTTCAGGCAGCGGGTTCCACTGGGATTATCCCCTGGACCACTTTTTCTTTTAATAAGCCTTAGCCTCCAACCAGCTATTTCTCTAACCAAAACCAAGAATCAACAGGTTATATGGTAGGGAGCCCTGAACATGTAGGGTGCAACATTATAAATTTAAGATATACATTGTGTCCATTTTGTTAGGTACTCCTTTCTATTACCCCCTATGCCCCTTTAACGGTCTTATTTATTTGTGGCATGGATTCAACAAATGGCTGGGAATAGTCCTTATAGAGTAGTCCTTATAGATCCTGTTCCATGTTGGTATGATAACATCACACTGTTGCTGTAGATTTGTCATCTGCACATTCATCCTGCAAATCTCTTGTTCCAAAGCATCCGCAAGGGCCACTGGAGCACATGGAACTTATTGTCATGTATGTGAAACCAGCCTGGCATGATGTGTGCTTTGTGACATGGCGCATTATCCTGCTGGAAGTGACAATCAGACAACGAATGAACATGGTCATAAACAATGAGCAGGTAAGCTGTTTCAGAAATAAGGAGCCTAATTATACAATCACTTGCCTGAACTGTTGCCAAAAAGTTGGATGGATTAGTAAATTCACCCTGTCATCTACATTTCACAGCAGAAATCAAGAGTCATCTGACCAGGCAATATTTCTCAATCTTTTAATTGTCTAGTTTTGTCTGAATTTCCTGTTCTTAGGTGACAGGAGTGGAACCTATTGTGGTCTTCAGGGGTGTAGCGAGGTCGGCTCCAGTAGAGTGCAAGCTCAGGGTGCCAGAAAAGTTACAGGGCGCACCGCCGCCTGCCCCCCTCCCTCCGCCTGGTATACCGTGGCAGAGGGAGCCATAGAACAGGAGAAGGAGAAGCAGAGGGGCACATACTGACTTGGACTCGGAGACTAGATAGGCAACAGGGCAGGCCAGAGACGACAGCAGGAGACACTAAGAGACAGCACATGCTAGAGCTCTGCTGTTCTGTTTACATGTCTCACTGTCTGCTTGTAGCTGTGCACCAGGGTTACTTCTGTCCTGCTACACCACTCTCTGCAGCATCTCTTTCTGCACCACCTATTTCTGTCCCAGCTGCTGCAGCACCTTTCTCTGCATTAGAAGCTGCAGAGTCATATGTATAAGCGACTCTACTGTGACATAACATGTATGATCGGCTCTACTATGGCATAACATATATAAACGTCTGTACTATGTTATGTAACATGTATAAGGGGCTCTACTGTGAGGCGTAAAATGTATAAGTGGTACTACTGTTGTGGTGTAATGTGAATAATGGATACTACTATTGTGTAATGTGAATAATGGACAATACTGTGCGGTGTAATCTGAATTGGTACTATTCTGTGGCCAGGCCTCTTCCCATGAAGCCACACCCTTATATTTTTGGTGTGCACCTTTGGGGGGTCATTCCGAGTTGATCGCTCGCTAGCTGCTTTTAGCAACAGTGCAAACGCTAGGCCGCCGCCCTCTGGGAGTGTATCTTAGCTTAGCAGAAGTGCGAAAGAAAGGATCGGAGCATTGCTACAAAAAAAGATTGTGCAGTTTCTTAGTAGCTCGTGACTTACTCCTAGCTAGCGATCACTTCAATCTGTTTAGTTCCTGTTTTGACGTCACAAACACGCCCTGCGTTCGGCCAGCCACTCCCCCCGTTTCCCCAGCCACTCCTGCGTTTTTATCGGGCATGCCTGCGTTTTTACACACACTCCCCGAAAACGGTCAGTTACCACCTAGAAACACCCACTTCCTGTCAATCACTGAACAAACAGCAGTGCAACTGAAAAGCGTCGCTAGACCTTGTGTGAAACTGCATAGCCTTGTGTGAAAGTACGTCACGTGTGCGCACTGTGCACCATACGCATGTGCACAAGTGCTGATTTTTAGCCTGATCGCTGCGCTGCGATCAACGGCAGCTAGCGATCAACTCGGAATGACCACCTTGGTGCACACTGTCCCTGTTTTGAAAATGGGGGCACCCAAAGGAAACTTTCGCCCTGAGACCCACAAGGTCTAGAACCCGCCCTTTCACCAATTTAGGATTTTTAAATATTTTTTCTTTTCAAATGTGACATGCACTTAATTCAGTACAGGAGAGGGGGCACAGAAACATACCCTTGATCCAGGCACCATAGCACCTAGCCATGGGACCTCTGGTAGTATTACACTACTGTAGTTCACTACTTCAAGGGTCAATGGGGGTAATTCAGAGTTGATCGCAGCAGCAAATTTGTTAACAGTTGGGCAAAGCCATGGGGGTCATTCAGACCTGATCGCTCGCTAGCAGTTTTTTGCAGTCCTGCAAACAGATAGTTGCCGCCTACAGGGGAGTGTATTTTAGCTGTGCAAGTGTGCAGCCGAGCGGTACAAAAAAAACTTTGTGCAGTTTCTGAGTTGCCCAGGACTTACTCAGCCGCTGCGATCACTTCAGCCTGTCCGGGACCGGAATTGACGTCAGATACCCGCCCTGCAAACACTTGGACACACCTGCATTTTTCCAACCACTCCCTGAAATCGGTCAGTTGCCACCCACAAACACCTTCTTCCTGTCAATCTCCCTGCGATCAGCTGTGCGAATGGATTTTTCATAAAACCCATTTTACAGCAACGCTCTGCTTTGTTCCCGTGCAACGCACCTGCACATTGTGGTGCATACGCATGCACAGTTCTGACCTGATCGCAGCGCTGCAAAAAACGCTAGTGAGAGATTAGGTCTGAATTACCCCCCATGTGCACTGCAGGGGGGACAGATATAACGTGCAGAGTTAGATTTGGGTGGGTTATTTTGTTTCTGTGCAGGGTAAATACTGGCTGCTTTATTTTTACAGTGCAATTTAGATTTCAGTTTGACCACACCCCACCCAAATCTTACTCTCTCTGCACATGTTACATCTGTACTCCTGCAGTGCACTTGGTTTTACCCAACGAATTTGCTGAACTCTGGATTAGGCCCAATGTTCCAGTCATTCAAGAATGCTTTTCTGCATACCATTGTTGTAATACATAGTTATTTGAGTTGTTACTTTCCAGTCAGCTTGGACCAGTCTGGCCATTTTCATGTGAAATATCTCATTAATACATACCTCCCAACACGACCCTCTCCAGGAGGGACACAATGCTCTGCTCCTGGACTTTCCTCTTAATGTATGATTGACATCACATGTGTTGAACAGCATAATGGATAAGAAAGGTGTTTCACCACATGTGATGGCAATCATATATTAAAAGGAAAGTTCTGGAGTAGAGCATTCTGTCCCTCCTGGAGAGGGTCATGTTGGGAGGTATGTTGTTAATATGGTGGTGTTGTTTTTTTCACCAGAACTGCTACACACTAGATGTTTGTTTGTTTGTTTGTTTGTTTGTTTGTTTGTTTGTTTTTTTACATTTCTTTCTTTATTGAAGCATTTCTTTGAATAAAGTAACAATAAATACAATGGCATTGTGAGTATTAGTCTAAGAAGATAACAGCAGAACAGATGGATATAGCGTGGCATTCACCAAATGCAATACATGACTTAAAGAGGAGTCGATATACAAGCGGTTTGCACAATATTTAAGAATACCAGATACCCTCTATAAATATGCCATATACTTACAGAGAGATGGGAACACGTCAGGGCCCCTAGCTAGCGCCATCAAGCTCGATGGGAGGGTCTCCAAGAAAAACACTGGTTTCATACCAAAGTGTGTTACGAAAACACTGACCAATGGCCTCCTTAGTATGAATAGGAAGTGTTTCAACAAAACTCTCCCATGTTTCGAAAAAAGATTCCGTGCGAGATTCCTTTTGCAGTGAGGCCTCCAGCCAGTCCATATGGCAGATAAAAAAAAGTTTGTCCTTAAACATTTCCAGTGTCGGAACAGAGCTATGGACCCACATTTGCAAGACAGCTTTCCTAGCTGCCAACAACAACCTCCTGACGGGTTTGGAAACTCTAATGCCAGGGGGTATAATGCCAAATATGGCCCACTCCGGTGTAAGGGGAGTATAACTCACTAAATGCTGAGAAGCAAAGCGCCATACTGCTAACCAGAACCTTCTCAAAAGCGGGCAGGCCCAGAAGCAATGATATAGGTCGGCAGAGGGGTGGCCACATTTAGGACAAGAAGAGTCAGCTAGTAGACCTATCAAGAAACCCCTGTGGGGAGAAATGTAGGATCTGTGGAATATGCTTAGGTACATTTCTGTGTATTTGGCGGCTGGAAACGTGGTTATTGAAAAATGTAACATGCGTAATAGCCCCTCTACTTCTAGATTGGGAAAGTGTTCCAACCATTGTGCTATTCCAGTTTTATATAAAGAATGGTCTAGTGTGGTGTGGAACTGTTTATAGTAGAATGAGATAGCCCCTTTAGATTGTTCTGGTCGCATCAATATGTGGTCTAATTGGTTCCCCCAATCAGTTGTGGGCATTAATCTGGAGATTTTACTTATATAATGTTGGGCTTGAAAAAAAGCAAAGTTCTGTGGACCAATGTCAGGGAATTTAGATAGGGCCTCCGCATATGTTAATGGTTTATGGGATTTAGGATTAAGGAGTTGGCCTATGTTACATATTCCCAGGGTTTTCCATTCCTTAAAAGAAGAGGCGGCTTCTCCGTTTTGGAAGCCCGGGTTATTTAAAAAGGGCAGATGAGTTTGTTTGTTTTTTATATTTTGCTCATCGTATTTTGTAAATTGTAGAAACCACTGTGTATTAGCATTTCAGGAGATCAGCAGTTTCTGAGTCACTTAAACCACCACACCTGTCACTAACAATAATTTTCTGGTCAAAGTCACTGAGATTACATTCTTCCCCATTCTGGTGTTTGGTCTGAATTAAAAACTGAACCTCTTGACCACGTCAGCTTGCTTTTATGCATTGAGTTGCTGCCACGTGATTTGCTAATTAGATATTTCTATTAACCATCAGGTGTACTTAATAAAGCGCCCACTTAGTGTATTTAATCAGAATGCTTTGACAGCATCTTCTCCACATATAGCTTTGTATAAGAATTATGTTTGCAATATATCACTGGTCTTGGCTCTGGTTTATAACTAACCACAAATCTATACGGGGCACTAATGCCTGTTCCTCAACATCTACACTTTTCCAGCATGATCAAAGATAGAAAAACTGCACCCTCTAGAGGAGGGACAGATACAGTGCTGAGAATTTTTTTTCAGAAGAAATTGTAATTTCAAATGAATTATATATTATAATGGACTGTCTGTAATATATAGACAGCTGAATGTATTTATGTGCTCTTTAGTAGTTAGAGGACTGGGAAAACAATTCTGTTTGAACATAAATATGTTGTAGAATGTGGTAGATATACTGATGTTAGTGTTGTGAACCACATGTAACATTTATACTCATCCATGTGTATTGTGGCTGTGGTTTTGTTTATGTCTTCTCTTGCATGCAGTTACATGTACAGACACCGCACAGAAACTGTCTGCCAAGCTGCAAACATTACCATTTCAAGTCAACAGATCCAATTCTCTTTAATGGCTGCTTTGATGTGAATATCATATAATTCAGCATCCCATGTCAGACAGCAAAACAGTATGACTATCTCAGTAGCATTATCTACATGTAGGACCATCATGTTTTCTACCCAAAAACAACAAACTTTCCTTAAACTGGGGAGACAAAGCCGTATGACATTGGCAGCTAGCCTCGCCTATGGGACAAGTGTCTCTAAAAAACAGCTCAATTAATTTTACAGTTTTTTTTAGAATGATAATATATCAGTAATTGAAGGTACATCAAACTTACGTAGTCTCCCAGACTCCCAGAAGAGTAGGTGCCCCTCCAGCATACCACCCAATACCTAATGAAATTGGTGGAAAGGGGAGCATAAGTTGCGTTTTGTGGGTACAATATGACGGGGAGGGGCCAGTATTATATGAGTCTGTAGAAATTGTGTAATTTTAGCCCCCCCCCCCCCTTTTTAAAGGCCCATGATTCACTGTCAACAGAAATATTGCACCCAATACCTCTGGTGCCCCTGTATCCCCTCTTGAGCCCCTCCCTTTTTAAAGCAGTGGGTGGATTTAAAAAAATTGTGTATTTGTATATATACTGTATGTATATATGTATACTGTGTGTATGTAGATAGATAGATAATATCTAAAATATATATACATACACACATACACACACACACACACACACACACACACACACACACACACACACACACACACGTATATATACTTGTACACACACACACACACACACACACACACACACACACACACACACACACACACACACACACACACACACATATATACATATGTAGAGGGGCTCACCACAGCCAGGGTGTCCCTTGTCTGTAGGGAGTTGAACAGCAGTGAGCTGTGGGAGGCTACTGTGATTTAGACTGTCAGTGAGCAAGGCAAGTGTGTGGGGAGGGGGTTGTTAGTGCTGCGTGTAAAAAGGTTTTTTTTACATAGTTTGATGACAGCTGGAGCCTACACTTTAAAAAGCATTATTAGGCGCTGTGGCCCCGTTTTTTGTGCCCCTGATCCTTGGGATGTTCCCTTTGACCCCCCCTGTGATCAGGCCTGGCTGCAAGTGGGCGAAGCCTAATGGGGAGAAGCTTCTGGCTTCACCCCCAACAGCAGACAGCTTCAGCTCCCCTCCAGGTGCCTCTGAGAGGAGAAGAAAAAGATAGGCAAGTATAAGATACATGGAAACCAGTGCTGTATCTCTAATGGGTCCACTGTGCGCAGTGCACATGGGCCCTTGGGTCCAGCAGGGCCTTACACCCTGCACCAATTTTTTCAACACTTATCTCTCCGGAGTTCCATGACAGTGACAGTGACTCTAAGCTCTTGGTGTTGCGTAGGTCTCCGGGAAAATGACGTGGTGGCCATTTTCCCTGTGTTTTGCACATGTGCAGTAGGGAAAATTGCTGGGAAATGGCCAATGCACCATTTACCTGGAGACCTGCGCTCCACCACCTAGTGTTTAGAGTCACTGCCGCTGCCTGCTAGAGAGGATGGATGGTGTCTGCACACGGGTCCCCTCTTCTCTTGATATGCCCCTGATGGAAACATACATAAAAAGACATGCCTAATCTACTCTCAGATAAACTATAATTGCACACTACAGTATGAAAATGTATTCACAGAATTGATTATGGGCCGTCTGCATGCGTCTTAGTTGCACTGCACACATGTCAAAGGCCATTACCATAGACAATCACATTAAGGATACATTGCAAAGTGATTGACAGGAAAAGAGGTGGAATGGCGGCAAATAAACAGGGCATCGGGACCATTTTCGTCGCTTGACGCTTTCTGCGTCTGTGATCCCATGTGCATTTAAAGATAGATCCATTGTCTCAGTACACGCGGCCATTCTGTGTGTCCATAGTCCAATTATTGAAGGATCTGCGAACGTGCTGCATCTTTGGCTTGAGTCCTGTTTGGTGAAAGAGCGCTATATGAATAAAATTATAATTATGATTTTTATTATTATTATTATTATTGTACACAGTTGCTGAGTTTAGGTTGGCGTCTCAATATAAATCCTGCATGCAGAATCACAGCTGTGAATGCATTAGCCTACCGGTATGAATTAGGCCCTAAGTGCCAGCTTTCACGTAATGCGTACCTTGAGAAATGGCTGGTCAACTATGTGAAATTGTAAAAGATATAAGACTTTTACTGTATGTATTGGTGTTGCGAATCAATGGTCTCCCAGACAGCTACAAAATGCTTGCAACTGCACTTGATGCTCGACCAGGCGATGAACTCACATTAAAGCAAGTTTGTGGATAAATACAAGAGAAAACAGAGATCACAAGCAATGACAGTGTGCCCAGGGCAGAATCAACATTAAAGACACAAGATTGAGGAAAGACCTATAGCCATCTGAATGTTTCCTAAGCAAGAACGTGGTTACTTAAATGTCGTGTTTGGAAACTAAGGGGTACATTTATTAAGAATCATATCTCACGGGCTGTGTGGCCTAACTGCTGATGGGAGCAGACGTGATGTCCTGGAGCTCCTGACCCTATAACCCCTTTCCCCATACTGGCTGCATATTCCTCCTCTCCTGGAGTGTTATATCCCCCCCCCCCAGGGCTCCCTCTTATCACACTGCTGACACACAGAGAGTTCCGCGGAGTCGGGGAGTGCCTCCGTGCTCTCCTGCGGACTGCGGCCTTCTCCCCAGTGTGGAGCCTGGGCCTGGAGTTTGGGGTCGACCTGGGCCACACTTCCACATTAGAGACGTTTGCCCAACATCGTCTCCGGAGGTCCCCTATAAAATACTGCTGGCCCCTGAGACTGTCCTGCACATCCCCCGAGCCCTCGAGCCTGTGCCCTCTTGCCTCCGTGGGTGCCCTGTGGCTGGAGAAGAACGGGGACCTTGATACCTGGCTGGATTCGGCCGATGGCGGCGGCCATCTTCTCCTCATCTCGTCCCTCCATGCGCCTGGGATCCTGCTGAGTGTCCTGCAGTCTACAACTGCTGCTCTCACCCCTCAGCGGCCGGGACTCCGGAGTGACGCTGCGCTGTTCGGGAAGCCTTCGGGGCGCAGTACGAGGAACGGCACCTCTGCACGGCGCTTGCCGTGCCCGTGATCTTCCGCCGCCTGCTGCCGCGGCCCGCCCGCTGCCCGCTGCTGTCCCCCCGGCACTCATATCAGGCCTCCCGGAGAGTGAAAGCACTGCTCCTCCGGCTCCTGGGCTCCCGCCGGCGGCAGCCGTGCTCACAGCTCAGACAAACGAGCTAACTGCAGGACGCCAGGTACCCTCTCCATCCCCCCCCCATCTGGGATTCCCTCACCTGCTGACTGCTACCTAACAACACACAGCTGTCTGGGGGCTAACTGACACCACTGGTCTCCCCTTGTTTGCCTCTCGATTGCCTCTTGGTCCCCAGCGGGGTCTCAGTCGGATCGGACTGTACGCCCCCCCCCCCTCTGAAGCCATACTCTCTGACGTTAGCTATATACCCTCACAGAGGAAATTGCAGAGGCGAGTTGCGCAGAGGACCCGGTGAATTGTCCTCTGACTGTCAGCTGCACTGATACTGGTCACTGGCCGGTCCGTGACTGTATTACCGTGGTAGGATCACCATAGGGGCTACCTCTGTGTTAGGTTCCTGGTGCTCAGAACAAGGGAGATGTTGCGTAGTGAGTCCAGAGCACCAGAACATGACGCTGAAATAAAGTGTGGTGTGGAAATAGCCCCTAGCACCCTACCTCCATTGTTTCACCCGTGTGGTCAGTTCACGCCTGAATGACTATGGTTTCTTGGGCCCACGGCAGCCGCGTTTGAAGGGCGGATTAGGTCTGCCCAACTCCGATGCCCCCAGGTCTTAAAGTGAGACAAGGCGTGAACCGAGACAGGATAATAACAAGGGGACCTCTAACTAAAGCAAACAGAAGCCTAGGGGCTACTAACAACCCTAAAACTAAATATATGTGCGGCACGCCGCCAAAGGAAAAGAACAACAAAGGAAATGCTGTCCACACGCCGACACAATACTGTTGTGTACCGGCGGTGACAGCATAAGCAGAACCCTCTGCAAAACACCAGTAACAAAATATAATCAAAGAATACTGCGGCCTAGGCCGACAGACGCGGCAAAGCCGCTACTCACGGAACCGGTACAAATACTGGCAAACGGACAGGAACCCCCAATGTAGCCGACACAGACTCTCAGAACCAGAGGACAGGCAGAATCCCAAACGACAGACCGGTGGACACCAAGTAGCCAGATACTCGACCAGGCACAGACAAAGCCACAGGACTTCTGGACAGGAACGCTTCACGGCAGGACACGGGATCAGACACTGGAACCGACACTGGAACCGACACTGGAACTGACACTGGAACCGACACTGGAACCAGCTAGACAGACACTGCTAGACAGGAGCTCAGGAACTGGCAGGGACTAGCTCAGAACTCAAGAACTCTGGAACTATCACCAGCGTCTGTGTATTGCACTGAGCCAGAATATAACAGAGAGTCCTAATTAATTATGTCATGCAGCTGCCCTGCTGCACAACTGAGAGGTGCAATTAACAGACAGGTGAGGCTGAACACATGGGAACAAGCTGCAATTACACAGACTCACCACCGGCAGCAAACAAGAGTCTTCTTAAACCAGAGCAACGGGAAATCCTGGCCTGCAAGACAACTATAAACATAAAATACGGAAAACAGGAATGAACCACTACCTGTGGTTCATAACACTCTGCTCCTTCAGCCTTATCAATGATCCGCTTTTCACCCCACATCTGGGAGAATTGGGGTCACTTTGTTGTTATCCACCTCACTCTAGGCGTTACATGCCGTTCATGATGCTCTTTCTATGCTAAATCATTCTGCAGCCACGTAGTGTATAGGGGTTAATCCCTTTCTTAGTCATAGTGTCTCCTAGGGTCGTGAGTTATCTAGCCATTTCTGTGAATTAACTAACCTACGCCCAGCAACTCACTGAGCTGTTAAAGTTTACCACTGCCCGCCTTCCTCTCCCGCTCTAATATGTCGCAGAGAAACCGCAAAACTCCTGCTCTAGCTAAACCTAGTATTCTTTGGGCGTGGGAGAAAGCGGGTGCCACTCCCCGCACCTCCCCCTCAGTGGACCCTCTATCTGATATCGCTGATGCCCCATCCCCGAAAGCTAGCCTCACCACCCAAGACATTGTTGCTATTGTTACTAAAACAATCCAAACGGAAATGAGGTCGGTCCTTGCTGAATTCAGAATTTAGATCGTTGATCTGGGCACACGTACTGACTCTCTGGAACGTAAACTTGATGAAGTTTGCCAGTACCAGGCTGTGGTCGAACAAGAGCTAGCTGAATGCCGTATGGACATTGATCAACATGGAGACCACCTGGAGGACCTGGATAATCGGAATCGCAGGAATAATATCCGTATCCGTAACATTCCGGAGAGTGTTACTATGGAGGGCCTCCCGAGTTTCCTAAAAGGCCTATTTCTAGCTTTGATACCTGAGGTCCCTAAAGATCTTTTTCTTCTGGATAGAGCACACAGAGCGTTACGCCCACGGCCGCCC
Organism: Pseudophryne corroboree; assembly: GCF_028390025.1. Lineage (NCBI taxonomy): Eukaryota > Metazoa > Chordata > Amphibia > Anura > Myobatrachidae > Pseudophryne > Pseudophryne corroboree. The sequence continues at coordinate 133,304,271 of NC_086448.1, read as the reverse complement.
CTTACTCAGCCCCCTCGGGATGTTATCTTGCGGTTTCACTACTACAAGACGAAAGAAAGGTTCATGTTCGCGGCTCGAGAACGCCAATCCATCGATTATTCTGGAACTCAACTCCAGGTCTATCAGGACTTTGCCCCTTCTACACTCAGGAAACGCCGGGACCTTACTGCAATCACCAAGGTTCTCCGAGATCACTCCATAAAGTATAAATGGGGGTTTCCGTTCCACCTTCAAGTTTCCAAAGATGGTTCTCACCACTTGATTAAAACCCCCACTCAGGGCTATGACCTCCTCAAGTCCCTTGGTATCTTCGACTCTCTCCCTGATGAGATACGGAACCAGCTCACTGCCGCTTCTCCTGGGAGACCTAAGGCGCCAACTCCAGAATGGTCGATTAAATGAGACACCGAGTGTTAGGCGCCGGGGTCCGCTCGTCGGTGCGGCCCGGCGCCTAGCAACCAGGGACGCCGTGCGCGTACAGCCGCCGGCTCCCTGGCAACGCTAGACGCCGGGCGCACGGAGCCGCTCTGACCTTAGCAACGGGGACGCCACGTTCGGCCGCGTTCCCCGTTGCTGGGTCTGTTCTAATTATATTTTGGTGTGCTGGCCGTGCAGCATGCAAGCTGCACGGCATTACCTGAGATTACCTTGTCTGGATCCTGATTGGAGGGTTCCTGAATAAAGGCACTCTCAGGACTTCTTACAGACGCCGGTGATAGCTTCCTGTTTGCCTGTGTCAGCTACAGAGAGTTTCCAGTCCTGCTCAATCCGGTTGTTCCTGTCCTCAGTGATCCTGTACTCGGAAGTTTGTCATCTATTCCTGGAGTCTGACCGAGCACCTTTAACATCCTGTGGTGTTCGTGAGTCGCGGCGCAGCCGTGTGTTGCGGCTTGTCCGCTTACTGTTTATTATTTAGTTTATTTGTGTTCTGGAGCTTTTGCGGAGGATTCCGCTCCCACAGATCCACTCTGGTATCCAGCGGTGCTGGATAGGAGTAACGGATCAGTGGATCTTTGGTTGTCCTTTTCCCTGGCGGCTAGTCCGCACATACCTTTGGTTTAAGTTAGTTAGCTTGTAACCCCTGGCCTGGTTGCTTAGTCAGAGGGCCCCTTGTTATCACCCTGTCTCGGATTTCCCTTTGTCTCCCATTAAGACCTGCGGGGGCATCGGGGTTGGGCAGACATAATCCGCCCTTCGAACGCGGCTGCCATGGGCTCAAGCAACCATAGTCTCGCAGGGGATTTCTGATAACACGGGCGAGACAACGGAGTTAGGGCGCCAGGGGTTACTAGGCTCTCCTGCTCCCACAACCAGCATATCTTCCCAGTACTCAGACCTCTGCCATAAGATCACCTCTGGTCTGGAGTACGGGAATCATAACATTATCACCGGCCAGACAAAAAAAAAAAAATTTAAATTAACAGGAGTTAATCTTTTTTTTCACTTATTCAGTTGGGAGATTTTGTCGGCCTCATGAATCCCGCCGGTGTTGGGCCAAATCCTGGCCAGCTTCTAGTTAGTCAGATTCAAGAACTTACTCAGATGGTTCAGGATCTGTCCCTCCGGGTGAGGTCACAGGAAGATCTGTTACGGACTTCCCCGAGGGTCATCCCTGAACCAAAAATGCATCTGCCTGACCGTTTTTCTGGGGATAGAAAACAGTTTTTTAATTTTAAAGAGTCTTGTAAACTTTATTTTCGTTTAAGACCAGTCTCCTCAGGTACGGAGGCTCAGCGGGTTGGAATTATTATTTCTCTGCTTCAGGGGGATCCTCAGACCTGGGCTTTTGGTTTAAAGACAGACGATCCGGCCTTATCGTCTGTAGACGCCTTTTTAAAATCTTTAGGGCTATTGTATGACGACCCTGACAGAGAGGCGTCCGCTGAGAGTCAGTTGCGTGCTTTTAGACAGGGTAGGAATCCCGCAGAGAGTTATTGTACGGAGTTTCGCCGTTGGTCGAACGACTGTGGATGGAATGACCCAGCCCTACGCAGTCAGTTTCGCCTCGGCTTATCTGAATCTATAAAAGACAGTCTCCTTCAGTATCCCGCTCCTGAGACTCTCGATAAACTCATGGAGCTCTCTATTAAGATAGATCGTCGGCTCAGAGAGCGGAGGGCTGAAAAAGGGGCATCTGTCGGGTCTACTCCTTGTGTTCTTTCCATTCCTGTAGACATGGAGGAGCCTATGCAGATAGGTCTTTCCAAATTGTCTCCTGAAGAAAGAACCAGGAGGCAAAATTCTGGTCTTTGTTTATACTGTGGAGGTAAGGGACATTTTGCCCGTAGTTGTCCGAACAAGTCGGGAAACTTCCTGACCAAGTGAGTTGTGAGGGGGTTCACTTTGGTCTGCAGCTTATCTCCTCAAATAATTCACTGTTAGTTCCTGCTAAAGTTTCCTTTGGCAGCCTCTGTTCCTCGGTCTCTGCTTTTGTGGACAGTGGAGCTGCAGGGAACTTTATGGATTTAACATGGGCCAAGGCCTTAGGTATTCCTCAGTTAACCTTGGGTAGGTGTGTCACCATGCATGGTTTAGATGGGAGTCCCTTGTCCAATGGGGTTATTTCTCTATGCACACCTCCTGTTTTACTCTCGGTAGGAGCTCTGCATTCTGAAAAGATTGAGTTTTTCCTTACCCATTGTCCAGCAGTTCCTGTGGTTCTGGGTCACCCTTGGCTGGCCTTTCATAATCCCATCATTGATTGGCAGTCGGGGGAGATCTTACAATGGGGTACCATCTGTAATAAAGAATGTATTACGCTTCCTATCCGAGTAGCTGCCGCCGTTCCCGCACCCATTCCTGGGGAATACCAGGATTTTGTTGATGTATTTTCCAAGGGCAATGCGGATATTCTGCCTCCCCATAGGCCTTATGATTGTGCCATTGAGCTAATTCCTGGTGCCACGTTGCCTAAAGGAAGGTTATATGCATTGTCTGGTCCTGAAACTGTGGCCATGAATGAGTATGTGAAAGAAAGCCTTGGGAAAGGATTTATCAGGCCATCTAAATCCCCTTTAAGTGCAGGTTTCTTCTTCGTAGAGAAGAAGGATGGTTCACTCAGACCCTGCATTGACTTTAGAGCTTTGAATAAAATCTCAGTAAAGAATACTTACCCTCTGCCGCTGATCTCTGTCCTCTTTGATCAGCTACGTTCGGCTGTGATTTTTTCTAAGATTGACCTGAGAGGAGCATATAACCTCATCAGAATCAAGTCAGGGGATGAGTGGAAAACGGCATTCAGTACTCAGTCAGGCCACTATGAGTATCTGGTTATGCCATTTGGCCTGTCTAACGCTCCGGCAGTTTTCCAGGATCTCATTAACGATGTGCTCCGTGAATTTCTTGGAAGATTCGTTGTAGTCTACTTAGACGATATTTTGATATATTCTGACTCTGTAGAACAACATGTTACCCAGGTGCGTCAGGTTCTAAAGAAATTACGTGAAAATCACCTATATGCCAAGCTGGAGAAGTGTAAATTTCATGTCACGGAGGTATCCTTTTTAGGGTACATTATTTCCCCTCGGGGATTCCGTATGGAACCAAAGAAGCTCCAAGCCATCCTTAGTTGGGCGCAACCCACCAACTTAAAAGCAATTCAGCGCTTTTTAGGGTTTGCGAACTACTATAGAAGATTTATTCACTCTTTCTCTGACCTAGTTGCTCCCATTGTGGCACTGACTAAGAAGGGAGCAGATCCTACCAATTGGTCACGTGAAGCTGAGTTATCTTTTCAGGCCTTGAAACAAGCCTTTGTCTCAGCCCCTGTCCTTAGACATCCCAACCCAGAATTGCCTTTCATTGTTGAGGTTGATGCCTCGGAGGTTGGAGTAGGGGCTATCCTTTCTCAGAAGGATCCGGATTCCCTTGAATTACATCCTTGTGCCTTTATGTCCAGGAAATTCTCATCTGCAGAATCCAACTACGATGTTGGTAACCGGGAATTGCTGGCTATTAAATGGGCTTTCGAGGAGTGGAGGCATTGGCTTGAAGGAGCGACTCATACCATTTCAGTTTTGACTGATCACAAAAATCTTCAATACATTGAATCAGCTAAACGACTGAATGCCCGGCAGGCTCGTTGGGCTTTATTTTTTACTCGTTTCAAATTCATTATCACCTTCAGGCCAGGTTCCAAGAATACTAAGGCAGATGCCCTGTCACGCAGTTTTCTTCCAGTTCAAGACAACAGTCCTGTTACTCCCATACTTCCGTCTTCAGTCATTCGGGCAGGCCTCACACAGGATGTATTTACCCAGTTAAAGCTGCTTCAACATCAAGCTCCTGGAAATACTCCTGCTGGTCGTCTTTTTGTCCCTGAGTTTTTGAGAGCAACTGTTTTGACGGAGTTTCATGATAGCAAAGTTGCCGGGCATCCGGGAATCGCTAAGACTTTGGAATTAGTCTCCCGCTCAGTATGGTGGCCTGGTCTTTCCAAAGACATTAAGGAGTTTGTTTTTTCGTGTCAGGTCTGTGCACAGCATAAAGTTCCCCGTTCTTTGCCTATAGGTCAACTTATGCCCTTGAATGTTCCTCTTAGGCCATGGTCGCATATCTCCATGGATTTTGTGGTGGACCTCCCTCTGTCAGCCGGATGCCGAGTCATATGGGTGGTAGTGGACCGTTTTAGCAAAATGGCCCATTTCATTGCTCTTCCCCGATTGCCATCTGCCCAGGGATTGGCAGTCTTGTTCCTCCGCCATGTTTTCAGACTCCATGGCTTACCCACTGATATTGTTTCTGATCGGGGTCCACAATTCATTGCACAATTTTGGAAGTCTTTTTGTGCTTCGTTAAAGATGAAATTATCTTTAACGTCCGGCTATCATCCCCAATCCAATGGGCAGACTGAGCGAGTTAACCAATCTCTAAAACAATATTTGCGTTTGTACTCGGCCAAACTCCAAAATGACTGGTCTGAGTTTCTTCCATTGGCGGAGTTTGCTTATAATAATGCCTGTCATTCCTCCACCAATGTGTCTCCATTTTTTGCAGTTTTTGGTTTTCACCCCAGAGCTAATTCATTTTTTCAACATTCCTCTGTCTCCTCTCTGGCCCTGACCTCTCATCTTAAACTTATTTGGAGAAAAGTGCACCTGGCTCTCAGAAAAGCAGCATTCCGGGAAAAAAAAATTTCTGACAGGCTCCGGCGGCCGTGCACTTTTAAAGTAGGAGACAGGGTGTGGTTGTCGACTCGCAACATTAAACTTCGACAAACCTCAGCCAGATTGGGTCCTAGATTTATTGGACCATTTCACATTATCAAAAAAGTCAATCCAGTTGCTTTCCGGTTACGTTTACCAAAAACTTTGCGGATCGGAAATACCTTCCATTGCTCATTGCTGAAACCATATGTTTCGTCTAGTAGATTTCCTCGTAAAATATCTCAGGGGAGATCACCAATAAATGTACAGGGTCAGCAGGAGTTCTTGGTGGAGAAGGTTCTCGATTCCAAGTTGTCCCGGGGTCGGCTTTATTTTTTGGTACATTGGAGAGGTTATGGGCCAGAGGAAAGGTCTTGGGTCCTGGATGAGGATCTTCATGCCCCGAGGCTCAAAAGGGCATTTTTTCGAGAATTTCCTCAGAAACCTGGCTTTAGGGGTTCCTTGACCCCTCCTCAAGGGGGGGGTACTGTTAGGCGCCGGGGTCCGCTCGTCGGTGCGGCCCGGCGCCTAGCAACCAGGGACGCCGTGCGCGTACAGCCGCCGGCTCCCTGGCAACGCTAGACGCCGCGCGCACGGAGCCGCTCTGACCTTAGCAACGGGGACGCCACGTTCGGCCGCGTTCCCCGTTGCTGGGTCTGTTCTAATTATATTTTGGTGTGCTGGCCGTGCAGCATGCAAGCTGCACGGCATTACCTGAGATTACCTTGTCTGGATCCTGATTGGAGGGTTCCTGAATAAAGGCACTCTCAGGACTTCTTACAGACGCCGGTGATAGCTTCCTGTTTGCCTGTGTCAGCTACAGAGAGTTTCCAGTCCTGCTCAATCCGGTTGTTCCTGTCCTCAGTGATCCTGTACTCGGAAGTTTGTCATCTATTCCTGGAGTCTGACCGAGCACCTTTAACATCCTGTGGTGTTCGTGAGTCGCGGCGCAGCCGTGTGTTGCGGCTTCTCCGCTTACTGTTTATTATTTAGTTTATTTGTGTTCTGGAGCTTTTGCGGAGGATTCCGCTCCCACAGATCCACTCTGGTATCCAGCGGTGCTGGATAGGAGTAACGGATCAGTGGATCTTTGGTTGTCCTTTTCCCTGGCGGCTAGTCCGCACATACCTTTGGTTTAAGTTAGTTAGCTTGTAACCCCTGGCCTGGTTGCTTAGTCAGAGGGCCCCTTGTTATCACCCTGTCTCGGATTTCCCTTTGTCTCCCATTAAGACCTGCGGGGGCATCGGGGTTGGGCAGACATAATCCGCCCTTCGAACGCGGCTGCCATGGGCTCAAGCAACCATAGTCTCGCAGGGGATTTCTGAAAACACGGGCGAGACAACGGAGTTAGGGCGCCAGGGGTTACTAGGCTCTCCTGCTCCCACAACCAGCATATCTTCCCAGTACTCAGACCTCTGCCATAAGATCACCTCTGGTCTGGAGTACGGGAATCATAACACCGAGATGTAGTTTCAAACACGTAGCTTCACTTGATTACGCACATTATTTCCACCCTGTTTAAGATGCGCTATCCTGCGCATTTCACTTTGGTTGCTTTATGGACTATCCCTTGTTCAAGACTGATGTTCACTGGCCCTTGATGGTCCCACTTATCTGATGGTTATCGTGCCTTGAATTGGTAAGGCTGAACTGCTGGCTACTTCTGAGGGACAGCCGTGGGCCACGATGACATTGGTACTGTTATATACGTCTAGTTAACTTGGACTGCCCTTGTTTGATTTTTTGCATTCCAGCTACCTGTTTTTTTTTTTTAGTCTTACTGTTAATAACACATCTCGTTGCTATATTGATATATCATTACTAGTTCTGTAATAGCTGTCTTATCAACTTCTAACTTTGTTGTTGTTTAACTGTTGACCTGCTTACTCTACACACCTTACACTTGCTCGCAGAGTGTATCTTTTCTTTTTTCCTATGCTCTTTTTCTTATTTACTGTTTTTTGCTACTGGCGCTGCCCCCCACACCGAAGGGTATGCCTGACTGGCACTCACCCTTTCCCTTTTGGACCCAACCCGCTAGTAGGAAAGGGTCTGACCCTTGAGTTTATTCTCACACTTTTGTTACCCCACTTCTGTTACTACCTTTGCTTTTTTGATCCCCCCTGTATTTCCCCTAGTCGATGGTTGCTTATCTCATTATACTCAGACGATTATTACCCTCCATGACTCTAAAAGTGTTATCTATTAATGTCAATGGCCTTAATTCCCCAACCAAACGGTCCATGGCACTCCAATTTTTTACCCGACATAAATCGGATATAATTTTTCTGCAGGAGACTCATTTCCAGGCCCCCCACCCATCTCTGAGCTGTAAACGATACCCACAGGCTTTTTACTCTACAATGTCAGCTAAACGTAGAGGTACTGCTATTTTGATTCACCGTGACCTCCCCCTAGTCATTCAGGATTCAGTTCTTGATGACAATGGCAGATTTGTGATACTCTCCGGTACCCTCAATCAAACTCCTATCACCTTAGCGTCCATATACGCCCCAAACATGCAGCAAGGATCCTTTTTTAGAACATTCTCGGATCATCTTTCTAAGTTCTCGAATTCCTGGGCCATTGTAGCTGGTGATTGCAACGCTACTCTAGACCCCTTATTTGATAGGTCCCACCCATGCTTGGGGCCCTCCCCCCATGTGAAGTTGTCGAAACTTTTGCAGTCGTGCATCACCTCTCATAACTTATATGATAGCTGGAGAACACTATACCCATCTTCTAGAGGTTACACTCATTACTCCCCACAACACGATCTATACACTCATATTGATTATATCTTTGTGGATCGTGACTCCACTCAGGCCCTTCTAGGTGCTCAGATAATCCCGACCACTTGGTCTGATCATTATGCTATCACATTAGATTTTGCTACTCCTCATAAACCACCGTTTACACGCTCATGGCGCCTTAATGAATCACTCCTACTCAAACCCTCCAATATTACTCAAATTAATGACGCGATCCTCAATTATTTTGCTGATAACGTTTCACCTGATATAACACCTGCTATTCTGTGGGCAGCTCATAAAGCCACTTTACGGGGCCTCCTCATTAACTTGACTTCGGCCAAGAGAAAGACTGAGGCTAAGCGCATTGCCGATCTAGAAGCTGAATTAGCCTCTTTAACTCTTCGACACCAAAACTTCCCCAAAAAACGACTATACCTGAAGATTCTCTCACTAAAAGGGCAACTGTCACAAGTCCTCACCAGGAAAACGATCAAATCACTCTTGTGGATCCGTCAGAAATTTTACGAGAGATCTGATAAAGCAGATACCCTACTGGCCCGTCGATTGCGTGCTAAACGCACCCTCAACCGAATACTGGCCTTGAAGGGCTCTGATGGATCCACAACTTGTGACCCTAAATTGATGGCCTCACACTTTCACGACTACTATAGCTCCCTTTACAATCTCCCTTCTGATGTTTCTACTGCTCCGCACCATGTCGCCGCTATTCAACAATATCTATCCTCTTGCCACTTGCCAAAACTCTCTGCCTCAGATCTTGAGACCCTCAATGCTCCTATCACCCACAAAGAAATTCTCGCTACAATTAAGCTGCTGCGCCGCGCTTCTGCCCCGGGCCCAGATGGTTATAACGCTATTTATTACAAGAAGTTTGCCCAGTCCCTCCATCCCATGCTACATTCTCTTTTTAATTCATTATTAGAGGGGGGCTCACTTGATGAAGCCACCACCAGGGCCAATATCATAGTTATCCCCAAACCCGACCGTGATCATCTGGAAATGAAAAACTACAGGCCTATCTCACTTTTAAATATGGACCTGAAATTATTTGCCAAGATTCTTGCAAATAGACTTGCTCCTTATCTCCCGACACTGATACATCATTACCAAGTTGGTTTTATTCCTAATAGACAGGCTGCAGACAATACCCGACGACTTATTAATCTTATCCACCTCTCCCATAAGGACTCTCTCCCGACCCTGGTGGTGGCCCTTGATGCAGAAAAAGCCTTTGACAGAGTAGCTTGGCCCTTTATACAACAAACCCTAAAAAACATTGGATTACATGGCGCGCTTTATGATGCTATTACCTCGCTATACCGCAATCCCTCTGCTTCTTTATTAGTCAATGGCCTGTCCTCCTCGTCCCTACCTATTAAAAATGGCTCCCGTCAGGGCTGTCCTCTTTCTCCCCTACTCTTTGCCCTGGTGATGGAACCATTAGCGGCAAAAATTAGATTAAACACCAACATCTCTGGCATTTTAGTAGGCACTCATGAGTATAAAATAGCCCTTTACGCGGCTGACGTCATCTTAACTTTAACCGACCCACATATCTCTCTACAACACTTGTTTGAGGAGGTTCAGACATACAGTAATCTATCTAATTATAGACTCAACACCGATAAAACAGAGATTCTTGATTTACATATACCTCCACGAGATCTGCGCTTATTACACTCCTCTTATCCATTTAAATGGCAATGCACCAAGCTCAAATTCTTAGGTGTGTATTTAACCAAATACTACTCAACATTATACGCAGCCAATTTTCCAAGACTAATATCATCAATTAAATCTGATCTGACCACTTGGAATAAATTATTCATATCTTGGTTTGGTCGTATTGCTGCAGTCAAGATGAACCTGCTTCCACGATTGCTGTATTTATGGCAAACCCTCCCCATTCACATTCCTATTAAGATACTAAAAAATCTTCAACGAGACTTATCTAACTTTATTTGGGCTGGAAAAAAACCTAGAGTTAAAATGCGACTGCTCCAGCAACATCGTACTGCGGGCGGTCTGGGTGTGCCAGATCTACTGAGGTATTATCGAGCCACACACTTAGCTGCCTGTGTTCTTTGGCACTCGCCTCCCACACACTGAATATGTACTCACCTTCTACCCTTCTGTGGTGCCCTCCGCGCTCCTGCCCAGCCTCAACATTACTATTACTTACGATACGCTTTTCACTATCGATTTGGGATCATTGCACCCGCTTTTATCAGCTCCGCTCCCAAATTCCCTACCTAATCCCCTTATGGAATAATGTAGATTTTTCCCCGGGTACTGATCACCTTGCTTTCAAGCACTGGACCTTGCACAATATCCTTTTTTTACAGGATTTAGCCCCCCCCTCTTGATTTCCCTCCTTTGCGGACCTACAGTCCCGCTTCTCGCTTCCTCACTCAGCTTTCTACCAGTTCCTGCAAATACGACACTTCTATTCCACCTTCTCTAAAACCGCTCACTCTGCTATAACGACTCCCCTCGAATCCTGGTGTCGTGGACCTCATACAACGAAAGGGTTATTATCGAGCATTTATCGAGTATTACTTGCACACAATGTCCCCTCTAAGGAAAACCATGAATTGGCCTGGGAAAGAGATGTGCGGGAAACCTTAACTGTTGAAGAGTGGGCTAGCATTAGACGAGAAATTACTAAAAGCTCTATATCGGTTCGTATTGCCGAAAATTCTTATAAATTGTACTATTGATGGTACTTAGTGCCTTCTAGATTACAAACTATCTATCCTGCTTGCTCTGACAGATGTTGGAGACTGTGTGGACACAGGGGAACCTTGCTGCATGTTTGGTGGTCCTGTTCGTTGATCCGCCACTTCTGGCGACAAATCCATAAATTAATCTTAGATGTCACGAATGTAACTATCCCCACCTCACCCTTTTATTCGTTGCTCTCCCGTCCTATCCCTGGCACTACGCGCCACTAACTTAGGTTGATTAAGCATATATTGAACACGGCAAAATGCCAAATAGCGGCAAACTGGAAATCCTCCACTCCTCCCACTCTACCCTTCACTATAAATGCCATCTGGTTCACGTATAAACTGGAGCGCATTACTGCTACATTGCATGACATACCAGATTCTTTTATTAAAACGTGGACACCTTGGACTTCTCATTTTAATGCAGAACCACCATTGACGACATTTTGACTCTATCATTGTCTATACTTCAGTTTATCATCACATGCAACCTCGACTGGTCGATGCTCCCCCTTTTATTGTTTTTCCTCGCCCTAATCCCCTCTCCATCTCCCTCACCTCTTTCTATTTCCAAATTTGGGAAGTTTATGATTGATGTTCTTACTGATTCTCCAATGAGAGGGTCTTTATGATTCTTATGATTCTTGTATCTTGATATTGACATAATTACTTGACACTCCTTTCTCATATGTGTTTTGTATACTTCCTGATGTCTCTTTCTTTTTTGTATTTTTGTCCTTATACTTATAAAAACCAATAAAAAGATTTAAAAAAAAAAAAAAAAAATCATATCTCACCATGTTTGTCCAAGATTAAACATGGATGGAGTCGATTAGACACGGGTGTCTTTTGTCATAACTAAAACATGGGAATTTACTATTTTCCCGTGTTTAAGTTAATTGTGTTTTCCAATGGTGTTAGTAGTCATGTTTGGCTGCCGTGTTTGGCCTAATTCAGACCTGGACACAGCAGCGGCAGCGGGCACAGGCTTAAGCCCAGTGAAGTGTGCACACGTGCAGCAGCCGCACTGCGCATGCGCACACAGGGAGATGCAAAGGTATCTCACTTGTGCGATCACCACTGCCTAATTTACAGGCAGAGGCGGGCGGTTGGGTATGCCTGGATACTGCAAAGAAAGCAAAAGATATAGACTTGGTACTCCAAAAAGTCAATAGGTGTTATATTCCAAGAAACAGCACCACTTAAAGCAAGGCAGGAATTGGAATTGCAGAACAAGTACTGTATGTGTTATTGTATATGACAGCAGCTGGAGACATGCTTGAAAAAAAAACTACCAGCGTGGAGATCCAACCACAGAAAATTATTTCTGCAAGATCAAATATTTGGTAAAACACTCAAGAGATGTTATCCTCTCAACTCGCTGCTGGTATTCTGCTGGCGGGATGCCACTGTCGTGATCCTGACAGTCGGCATCCCGTCATCTGCAATATCATACTGAATACCTGTGCACTCACTATGCTTCGGGCTTGCCGCGGGTTTATTCTCCCTCGGGTGGTGGCGTTGACCCACCACCCAAGTGGGAATACTGGGGAATGGTCACTATTCTGACCGCCAGCATTTTACCAGCTGTCGGGATTCTGGTGTTGGGGATCCTGAACGCCAGAATCCCGACAGCCGGTATAATAACTAGTGATGTGCACCGGAAATTTTTCGGGTTTTATGTTTTGGTTTTGGATTTGGTTCCGTGGCCGTGTTTTGGATTCGGACACGTTTTGCCAAAACCTCCCTGAAAATTTTTTGTCGGATTCGGGTGTTTTTTATTTACAAAAAACCCTCAAAAACAGCTTAAATCATAGAATTTGGGGGTCATTTTGATCCCATAGTATTATTAACCTCAATAACCATAATTTCCACTCATTTCCAGTCTATTCTGAACACCTCACACCTCACAATATTATTTTTAGTCCTAAAATTTGCACCAAGGTCGCTGGATGACTAAGCTAAGCGACCCAAGTGGCCGACACAAACACCTGGCCCATCTAGGAGTGGCACTGCAGTGTCAGACAGGATGGGAGATTTAAAAAATAGTCCCCAAACAGCACATGATGCAAAGAAAAAAAGAGGTGCACCAAGGTCGCTGGATGGCTAAGCTAAGCGACCCAAGTGGACGACACAAACATCTGGCCCATCTAGGAGTGGCACTGCAGTGTCAGACAGGATGGCAGATTTAAAAAATAGTCCCCAAACAGCACATGATGCAAAGAAAAAAAGAGGTGCACCAAGGTCGATGGATGGCTAAGCTAAGCGACCCAAGTGGCCGACACAAACACCTGGCCCATCTAGGAGTGGCACTGCAGTGTCAGACAGGATGGCAGATTTAAAAAATACTCCCCAAACAGCACATGATGCAAAGAAAAAAAGAGGTGCAAAGAAGTAGCTGTGTGACTAATCTAAGCGACCCAAGTGGCCGACACAAACACCTGGCCCATCTAGGAGTGGCACTGCAGTGTCAGACAGGATGGCAGATTTAAAAAATAGTCCCCAAACAGCACATGATGCAAAGAAAAAAAGAGGTGCACCAAGGTCACTGGTTGGCTAAGCTAAGCAACCCAAGTGGCCGACACAAACACCTGGCCCATCTAGGAGTGGCACTGCAGTGTCAGACAGGATGGTACTTCAAAAAATAGTCCCCAAACAGCACATGATGCAAAGAAAAATGAAAGAAAAAAGAGGTGCAAGATGGAATTGTCCTTGGGCCCTCCCACCCACCCTTATGTTGTATAAACAGGACATGCACACTTTATCAAACCCATCATTTCAGCGACAGGGTCTGCCACATGACTGTGACTGAAATGACTGGTTGGTTTGGGCCCCCACCAAAAAAGAAGCAATCAATCTCTCCTTGCACAAACTGGCTCTACAGAGGCAAGATGTCCACCTCCTCCTCCTCATCCGATTCCTCACCCCTTTCACTGTGTACATCCCCCTCCTCACAGATTATTAATTCGTCCCCACTGGAATCCACCATCTCAGGTCCCTGTGTACTTTCTGGAGGCAATTGCTGGCGAATGTCTCCATGGAGGAATTGATTATAATTCATTTAGATGAACATCATCTTCTCCACATTTTCTGGAAGTAACCTCGTACACCGATTGCTGACAAGGTGAGCGGCTGCACTAAACACTCTTTTGGAGTACTCACTGGAGGGGGGGGCAACTTAGGTAAAATAAAGCCAGTTTGTGCAAGGGCCTCCAAATTGCCTCTTTTTCCTGCCAGTATACGTACGGACTGTCTGACGTGCCTACATGGATGCGGTCACTCATATAATCCTCCACCATTCTTTCAATGGTGACAGAATCATATGCAGTGACAGTAGACGACATGTCAGTAATCGTTGGCAGGTCCTTCAGTCCGGACCAGATGTCAGCACTCGCTCCATACTGCCCTGCATCACCGCCAGCGGGTGGGCTCGGAATTCTTAGCCTTTTCCTCACAGCCCCGGTTGTGGGAGAATGTGAAGGAGGAGCTGTTGACGGGTCACGTTCCGCTTGACTTGACAATTTTCTCACCAGCAGGTCTTTGAACCTCTGCAGACTTGTGTCTGCCGGAAAGAGAGATACAACGTAGGTTTTAAATCTAGGATCGAGCACGGTGGCCAAAATGTAGTGCTCTGATTTCAACAGATTGGCCACCCAAGAATCCTGGTTAAGCGAATTAAGGGCTCCATCCACAAGTCCCACATGCCTAGCGGAATCGCTCTGTTTTAGCTCCTCCTTCAATGTCTCCAGCTTCTTCTGCAAAAGCCTGATGAGGGGAATGACCTGACTCAGGCTGGCAGTGTCTGAACTGACTTCACGTGTGGCAAGTTCAAAGGGTTGCAGAACCTTGCACAACGTTGAAATCATTCTCCACTGCGCTTGAGTCAGGTGCATTCCCCCTCCTTTGCCTATATCGTCGGTAGCTGTATTGGCTTGAATGGCCTTTTGCTGCTCCTCCATCCTCTGAAGCATATAGAGGGTTGAATTCCACCTCGTTACCACCTCTTGCTTCAGATGATGGCGGGGTAGGTTCAGGAGTGTTTGCTGGTGCTCCAGTCTTCGGCACGCGGTGGCTGAATGCTGAAAGTGGCCCGCAATTCTTCGGGCCACCGACAGCATCTCTTGCACGCCCCTGTCATTTTTTAAATAATTCTGCACCACCAAATTCAATGTATGTGCAAAACATGGGACGTGCTGGAATTTGCCCACATGTAATGCACGCACAATATTTGTGGCGTTGTCCGATGTCACAAATCCCCAGGAGAGTCCATTTGGGGTAAGCCATTCTGCGATGATGTTCCTCAGTTTCCGTAAGAGGTTGTCAGCTGTGTGCCTCTTATGGAAAGCGGTGATACAAAGCGTAGCCTGCCTAGGAACGAGTTGGCGTTTGCGAGATGCTGCTACTGGTGCCGCCGCTGCTGTTCTTGCTGTGAAAGGCAAAACAACCACCCAGTGGGCTGTCAAAGTCATATAGTCCTGAGTCTGCCCTGCTCCACTTGTCCACATGTCCGTGGTTAAGTAGACATTGGGTACAACTGCATTTTTTAGGACACTGGTGACTCTTTTTCTGAGATCTGTGTACATTCTCGGTATCGCCTGCCTAGAGAAGTGGAACCTAGATGGTATTTGGTACCGGGGACACAGTACCTCAAGCAATTCTCTAATTTCCTGTGAATTAATGGTGGATACCGGACACACGTTTAACACCACCCAGGCTGCCAAGGCCTGAGTTATCTGCTTTGCAGCAGGATGACTGCTGTGATATTTCATCTTCCTCGCAAAGGACTGTTGGACAGTCAATTGCTTACTGGAAGTAGTACAAGTGGTCTTCCGACTTCCCCTCTGGGATAACGATCGACTCCCAGCAGCAACAACAGCAGCGCCAGCAGCAGTAGGCGTTACACTCAAGGATGCATCGGAGGAATCTTGCTTAGAAATATCCCTCCCTTTCGAGCACCTGAATGATATCACTAAGCTAATTGAGCATCTACCAATATATATGTTTGTTGTGAGAGGCAGAGAGGTTCCTGCATTAGGAGGAGGTGCAGGCCCTGACATGCCACATGGAGCATTATGGGGTTGCTCCAAGGTAGGTAGCTCTTAGCTTAGACATATTGTAGTAAGGAGTCATTATCATGTGGCTCCTTGCTGGTTAATCTTAGACCCAGATTGGGGTAATGGAGGTGTGAGGTGTGGTGCCTCTGGACTGGCTGAGCTGGATGGCCTTAGTGTGGCATACCTTTACATTCTAGTAACACTTTTCACTTATTAATTTTTTAACACTATTTCTCTACTTAATTGCATTTCATTTTTGTATCACTTTCTCTATAGCTTCGGCTTCCTAAATAGTAATTTATTAACACTATAGTTTTTTCACTGGTATGCTATGCTGGGCTTTCTGGCTTATGCTGGTGTTTTGGGGTGCCACACCCTGCACCTAGATATAGCGCTAGGGACCCCAAATATACAGCGACGCCTTGATGCGGCTTTGGGACTTATTCACACATTTGCGCAAATATGTGTAACGGAGATCTCTGAATTCTATTATTATGTGGAATTTATATCTGGTTACGGTTATCATTCAGGGTGCTGGGGGAAACAAATGCCTTTTTTTCTTGCTTAGAAATACCCCTCCCTTTCGAGCACCTGAATGATATCACTAAGCTAATTGAGCATCTACCAATATATATGTTTGTTGGGAGAGGCAGAGAGGTTCCTGCATTAGGAGGAGGTGCAGGCCCTGACATGCCACATGGAGCATTATGGGGTTGCTCCAAGGTAGGTAGCTCTTAGCTTAGACATATTGTAGTAAGGAGTCATTATCATGTGGCTCCTTGCTGGTTAATCTTAGACCCAGATTGGGGTAATGGAGGTGTGAGGTGTCAGTGGCAAACGCAGGATTTGCATGGGGGGGTTTCCAGAACTGGGCGGAGCCAATCACGGGGGTGGGGACTGAGGTGACCCAGTATATGCTGGGTCCGTAAAACTAGTGTGTCTGTGTGTGTCTGTGTGTGTGTGTGTGTGTGTGTGTATATATACATATATCTACACACACACATATATATATATATATATATATACATACACATACATATACACGGGTGGTCTTCAGTATGCCAGCGGTCGGGCTCCCGGCGACCAGCATACCGGCGCCGGGAGCCTGACCGCCGGCATACCGACACTTATTCTCCCTCGTGGGGGTCCACGACCCCCCTGGAGGGAGAATAGAATAGTGTGGCGCGCGTAGCGTGGCGAGCGCAGCGAGCCCGCAAGGGGCTCATTTGCGCTCGCCACACTGTTGGTAAGCCGGCGGCCGGCCTCCCGGCGCCGGTATGCTGGTCGCCGGGAGGCCGGCCGCCGGGAGATCGTAGTGAACCCATATACACATATACATAGCATATTAAACATGCATACATATATATATATATATATATACACACACATACAGTACACATATATATACACATGTATATATATATATATCATATGTGTGTGTGTGTGTGTGTGTGTGTTTATATGTATATATGTATGTATGTATATGATTGTACTGTTTTGGTGTGGTCCTGAGGACGGGGTGCTGTCCCCGAAAGTACTCGACCTGAACCTTTAATACACATTTGCTACTTTGCCATTATTGATGACTCCAGAGTGCCTTCTTCCTTGGATTTGCATTTATGTATATACATGTGTATATATGTAGGCACATGGCTATATATGTACTATAATTAAAATAAAGTAAACTTTTATTGCACTTGCAAGTGCCACCAGGAAGACAGCAGGCTGCAGAGGACGCTAGACAGTCATTAATAATTCTCATGCAGCTTAAAAAAAAAAAAAAATTTTTTTTTTAGTGGATGGGGGTTTCTGGGTACTCGGAAACCCCCCCTGGGTGCGCCACTGGGTGTGGTGCCTCTGGACTGGCTGAGCTGGATGGCCTTAGTCTGGCATACCTTTACATTCTAGTAACACTTTTCACTTATTAATTTTTTAACACTATTTCTCTATTTTAATTGCATTTCATTTTTGTATCACTTTCTCTATAGCTTCGGCTTCCTAAATACTAATTTATTAACACTATAGTTTTTTCACTGGTATGCTACGCTGGGCTTTCTGGCTTATGATGGTGTTTTGGGGTGCCACACCCTGCACCTAGATATAGCGCTAGGGACCCCAAATATACAGAGACGCCTTGATGCGGCTTTGGGGCTTATTCACACATTTGCGCAAATATGTGTAACGAAGATCTCTGAATTCTATTATTATGTGGAATTTATATCTGGTTACGGTTATCATTCAGGATGCTGGGGGAAACAAATGCCTTTTTTTCTTGCTTAGAAATACCCCTCCCTTTCGAGCACCTGAATGATATCACTAAGCTAATTGAGCATCTACCAATATATATGTGCATCGGAGGAATCGCAGGCAGGAGAGGACTCGTCAGACTTGACAGTGACATGGCCTGCAGGACTATTGGCTTTCCTGTCTAAGGAGCAAAATGACACTGAGGGAGTTGGTGGTGTGGTTTCCAGGAGCTTGGTTACAAGAGGAAGGGATTAGTTGTCAGTGGACTGCTTCCGCTGTCACCCAAAGTTTTTGAACTTGTCAATGACTTCTGATGAATGCGCTGCAGGTGACGTATAAGGGAGGATGTTCCTAGGTGGTTAACGTCCTTACCCCTACTTATTACAGCTTGACAAAGGCAACACACGGCTTGACAAATGTTGTCCGCATTTCTATTAAAATAATTCCACACCGAAGAGCTGATTTTTTTTGTAATTTTACCAGGCATGTCAATGGCCATATTCGTCCCACGGACAACAGGTGTCTCCCCGGGTGCCTGACTTAAACAAACCACCTCACCATCAGAATCCTCCTTGTCAATTTCCTCCTCAGCGCCAGCAACACCCATATCCTCATCCTGGTGTACTTCAACACTGACATCTTCAATCTGACTATCAGGAACTGGACTGCGGGTGCTCCTTCCAGCACTTGCAGGGGGCGTGCAAATGGTGGAAGGCGCCACCTCTTCCCGTCCAGTGTTGGGAAGGTCAGGCATCGCAACTGACACAATTGGACTCTCCTTGGGGATTTGTGATTTAGAAGAACGCACAGTTCTTTGCTGTGCTTTTGCCACCTTAAGTCTTTTCATTTTTCTAGCGAGAGGATTATTATTATTATTATTATTATTATTACATTTTATTTATAGGGCACCACAAGTGTTTCGCAGCGCCGTACAAAGGACAGTACAGGGAGACAAAACTTAGCATAACAGTAAATAAATAACAAAAATGGAGTGCAGGTAACAAAGAGCAACACAGTTCTCAAAACATAATACAGCTTAGATGTAAGTAGCGAAGGAGTAATCATTGTACTACTTGGGGCTGGCGGCCATAGATAGAGATGAGCCTTTACCAGCAGGAGAGAAAGCAGGTAAAGATGGTCGCTGAGTGAAATGTGTAAAGAAGAGGGTTTAGACAAGAGGAAAGGTGCTTTCATCCTCATGTGAATCTGAACCACTAGCCATGAACATAGGCCAGGGCCTCAGCCGTTCCTTGCCACTCCGTGTCGTAAATGGCATATTGGCAAGTTTACGCTTCTCATCAGACGCTTTTAATTTTGATTTTTGGGTCATTTTACTGAACTTTTGTTTTTTGGATTTTACATGCTCTCTACTATGACATTGGGCATCGGCCTTGACAGACGACGTTGATGGCATTTCATCGTCTCGGCCATGACTAGTGGCAGCAGCTTCAGTAAGATGTGGAAGTGGATCTTGATCTTTCCCTATTTTACCCTCCACATTTTTGTTCTCCATTTTTTTATGTGTGGAATTATATGCCAGTAATATATCAATAGTAATGGCCTAATGTACCGTTCTGCTATATATATATTGGTGGTCAGCAAAATTCTGCACTGTCCTCCTACTATATATACTGCGCACAACTAAAATGCAGCACAGGTATGGATGGATAGTATACTTGATGACACAGAGGTAGGTAGAGCAGTGGACTACTGTACCGTACTGCTATATATATACTGGTGGTCACAGCAAAATTCTGCACTGTCCTCCTACTATATATACTGCGCACAACTAAAATGCAGCACAGGTATGGATGGATAGTATACTTGACGACACAGAGGTAGGTAGGTAGAGTAGTGGACTACTGTACCGTTCTGCTATATATATACTGGTGGTCAGCAAAATTCTGCACTGTCCTCCTACTATATATACTGCGCACAACTAAAATGTAGCACAGGTATGGATGGATAGTATACTTGACGACACAGAGGTAGGTAGAGCAGTGGACTACTGTACCGTACTGCTATATATATATACTGGTGGTCAGCAAAATTCTACACTGTCCTCCTACTATATATACTGCGCACAACTAAACTGCAGAACAGGTATGGATGGATAGTATACTTGATGACACAGATGTAGGTAGAGCATTGGACTACTGTACCGTACTGCTATATATATACTGGTGGTCACAGCAAAATTCTGCACTGTCCTCCTACTATATATACTGCGCACAACTAAAATGCAGCACAGGTATGGATGGATAGTATACTTGACGACACAGAGGTAGGTAGAGCAGTGGACTACTGTACCGTACTGCTATATATATACTGGTGGTCACAGCAAAATTCTGCACTGTCCTCCTACTATATATACTGCGCACAACTAAAATGCAGCACAGGTATGGATGGATAGTATACTCAATGACACAGAGGTAGGTAGAGCAGTGGACTACTGTACTGTACTGCTATATACATACTGGTGGTCACAGCAAAATTCTGCACTGTCCTCCTACTATATATACTGTGCACAACTAAAATGCAGCACAGGTATGGATGGATAGTATACTTGAAAACACAGAGGTAGGTAGAGCAGTGGACTACTGTACCGTACTGCTATATAATACTGGTGGTCAGCAAAATTCTGCACTGTCCTCCTACTATATACTACAATGCAGCACAGGTATGGAGCGTTTTTCAGGCAGAGAACGTAGATATTTTCAGCACACTGAGCACAGATATTTGCAAGCACACTGAGCACAGATATTTGCAGCACACTGAGCACAGATATTTGCAGCACACTGAACACAGAAACTGAGAGAACGCTGCACGTCCTCTCGCTATCATCTCCAATGCACGAGTGAAAATGGCGGTGACGTGCGACTCCTAATATAGAATACAAATCTCGCGAGAATCCGACAGCGGGATGATGACGTTCAGGCGCGCTCGGATTAACCGAGCAAGCGGGAAGATCCGAGTCTGCCTCGGAACCGTGTAAAATGGGTGAAGTTCGGGGGGTTCGGATCTCGAGGAACCGAACCCGCTCATCACTAATAATAACCACATACCTATGCACAAAATTATAAGTATGGCTGTACTATCACTGAGCACTACATAGTTACATAGTCAGTGAGGTTGAAAAGAGGCAAAATGTACATTGGGTTTAACCGGTATTCTGTGTTAATCTGTTCATATTATAATGCACTTGCTGAAGTAATGGTTTAGTACCAATTGACAGCTATGATTCTTACCACTCACAGATAATTTAATGTCAATATGTTAAATGCTATAGCCCTGGATACATTTTCCAGTTAGAAACTAGTGTACAATAAACAGTAGTTTCTGGTTCAATGTATCTGCCTGCTGTGCCTTCCAAACTATTATCCGCTGATGTCTACTAATAACATAGAATGCACATATCAACAGGAAACAGATCAGTTGGTTGCATAATCTGGAGTGTTAG
Source organism: Pseudophryne corroboree (assembly GCF_028390025.1). NCBI lineage: Eukaryota > Metazoa > Chordata > Amphibia > Anura > Myobatrachidae > Pseudophryne > Pseudophryne corroboree. The sequence continues at coordinate 133,282,863 of NC_086448.1, read as the reverse complement.
GAGGAGATGTGGCAGGATTCAGCTAAAAGGTTTATAGGAAAACGTTATAGGCTGGTAGGCAGGTGAAAGTCTGATTGATTGTGGAAGCAGTGGGGGTGAAGTTCTGAAAGTGAGAGGGAGAGGAAGTCATCAGGGAGCAGAAGAGATAGTCGTGGCTCCACTCAAAGAGAAATAGAGTAAGATGAAGGAGGAGTATTTGAGGACTTTGTGAGTGGGAGACATTTGATTTGGCATAGGCTAGGGAGCTAGACTATGCCAAGAGGCGCTAGGCAAGTGAATGGTGGACTACAGAGAAGAAGGTTACAATTATCAAGGTGGGAGATTATAAGGGCAGTTTCAATGGGCTATTTAACAGAAAAATACCAAGCAGGCTGAATTAGTGGAGGACTTGCAGTAGTAGTAGGTGGTTGACAATGAGGTCAAGAAGAATGTACAGTAGAGGCATTTGAATTTAGCTGGGAGGAGGTCATTGTTGACATTGGTGAGGGCAGTTCTATGGAGTGGAAACCAGACTGAAGTGGGTGAAAGAGGGAATGGGAGGAGAGAAAGCAGGTGCGGTTAATATATATATATATATAATCCACTACTATGACATAAACAGAAGGTAGAAATGGTCCTGACCAAATGAGTTTACAATCTAAGAGGTGTAAGGAACAATTGATATATAGGGTTATGGAATAATAACGGTAAATTGCTGATGGCGAAAGAGCATGCGCCCATTGCTCGGCAGCAGCATTAGCAGTAAATTATTGGCGACTGGAATTCCTGTGTGTTATCTGATGATGTGACATGGTTAGAATGAAGACACACAGATGTAGCCAAGCACAGCTTGGCTGCAACTAGGTGCACCTGCGATCCATTTGCTGTGGGGCATGGGCGTGTATATGTGAGTATAGGTGCATGTGCATATAATACGTGTATATATGTGCATGTGCAAATAATCGTGCAATAATTGTGCCCATGCAGCCTTGCCATGGGATGAATGAACCTGGCTACATCTGTATAATGGAAGACAGAGACACAAATGAGAAGCCATTCACTGTAGAAATCTTACAGCAGCTGCTAACAACCATAGCTGTCCTTCACCGCTTATCTTAACAGTGTCTTTCCTCTCCTGATTATAGAGGAGGCTTTTGGCTTCATGCTGCAGTAACTGCATCCCTATTTTTTTCTGCAGTGTCATAGTAAACAGCTAGGATAGTTGTTCTCCATGTTTGGTGGTACTTGGTGTCACCAAGGAGTCAGCAGAGATCATAGATCATCAAAGTGTGAACAGACATGGCAACATCAATGACAGTTGGAAATGGCATTTAAACTCACCGGGTACATCCAGTATTGGAACTTACATGGTATACAGTAGGGGTGACCAAACTGTCTATAAAAATAGGTGGTCTGGAAAAAGTGAACTGTTGGGGGTTCCTGAGGGCCAAATTGGCCACCCCTGGTATACAGTAGATCTTCTTAACAACCTTGGTTTGATGATGCTCCTTTGCACCGCCATGTTATTTCTCACTACTGTACCGTCACAAAGTAACTGTTTTATGATTATTTGGGAGGTTACACACAGTTCTGCCCTAAAGTGTAGCCATCTCCAAATACAGGACAAGTAATTTCGGTACACTGGGAATATGGTGTCCAAGTCAACCAAACACCTTAGCGATGCACTGATTTTGATTTATATGTATGTTTAAGATGCTGTTTTAAATGGTATGTCATTGTCTATATATGCTGGTGCAAGTTTCCAAAGTGATGATGATGATGATGATGGCCACATCTTTGTGCCAAACATTTCTTTATTTTAGATATGAGGTTGCATGTCTTGTGAGATGCATGCAACGTAACGACTTCAGAGCTGAGGACGAGTCTAACTTGTTCTTATTAAGTTTATAAAAAAATGCTCTGTAAAATAAATAATAAATATGATTAAAGAGCTTTCTAATGCCAAGTTTTCCATCTTGAGACAAATGTTATCATTGGTCTCCTCATTTTATGTGTTTAATTCAAGATGATGGAAATGAACAATGATTAAAAACATGTATAATTTTCAAGTACAGATGTTTTTATGAAGACCTATGTGTAGAAGGCTGCATTTTCTGATTTTGGAAAGGTTGATTAATGTTGAAACAATACGCACAAAGTATTTGTTGGTGCTGGATGGGAAATAAATCTTGTTTGCTTTGAATTCACTTTCTTACATTTTCGGGTGTGGTATGTTTGGTAGATTAGACTTAGGTCACGAGTGTCTAGGTCGACCACTATTGGTCGACAGTAAGTAGGTCGACATGGTTTCTAGGACGACAGGGACTCTAGGTTGATATATACTAGGTTGACATGAGAAAAGGTTGACAAGAGTTATTTTACTTTTTTTGGTGTCGTTTTCTCTGTACAGTGACCGGGAAACCCAATTAGTGCACCATGTCCCCTCGCCTGGCTCGATTTGCTCGCCATGCTTCTGAAAATCCAATATGTCTCTTGGCGCTTAATACCACAATCAATTCTGTAATACAGTATCTACCCCAAATGGTCTACAGTTCCAATTATCGATCAGCTGCAGAGTGTGGAGTTATGCCTGTGTACGCATAAACACTAGTAGCACTCTCCTGTTGCTACAGGAGATGATACTTAAATAGAAATTTGTTCACTCTGCGCTTAATTATTAGGGTCCATAAGATAATTGAAACCACATGCAACAATATTGTCAATTTAATTTAATATATTTGTACCGAAGATATAAGACAAAAATTGAATAATAAAAAATAATAAGACAAAAATATCAAGGATAAAAATACATATTACATCACATCCAAATATCCTATATCACTGTATGTATAACATTAAAAGTATAAATACAATTGATATCTCTTTCCAGCTTATCTGGCTACTGCTTAGAGGTGGATCAATGGCCTATATTAAATCAGTGCACTGATATATAAGGTATTCCGTGGGGGGACGTTTATATTGAAAATAAGAGTCAAGGTTCTTTTCAGTCCCGCAAATGATAATTAATAATGTCCCGATGTAGGTGCTTATCCTAAGCACTGGGTACCAGATGTACAATTGCGCTATATAAAGCTAGAAGATAAATTGCTTGTAGCAATAACCCGGTATATGTGCTCAAATGTGTCAATGGATTACACCAAGCTCACCACCATGAAGTAATTGCCACGATTATTATGGATCATAAAGTATGAAAAAGTAAAAAAAAAAGACTGGATCCCACAATTTCAATAGTAAAAAAAATATTTTAATGGTCATTTTTGATACAATTTGGACCTGATTCAGTAAGGATTGCACATTCAATCTGTCTCAAAATCAAGTTACATGCATCTAAAAAACATCCAAAATACAACCATATCTTACACAAGACACTGCAAAAACTCTAATCCATGCTCTCGTTATCTCCCGCATTGATTATTGCAATAGTCTTCTTACTGGTCTTACCAAAAAGAGTCTCTCACCACTACAATCCATTCTGAATGCAGGTGCGAGGCTAATCCTCCTTGCTAGATGTTCATCGTCTGCAGATCCACTCTGTCAGTGCCACTCTGTCAGATTGGTTATCTGTATTCTACCGTATTCAATATAAAATACTTTTACTCACAAATAAGGCCATTAACCAAACTACACCAATGTACATCTCTTTGCTCATTTCAAAATATCTCCCAACCTGACCTCTCTGCTCTTCAAAGATCTACGTCTCTCATCCACACTCATTACTTGCTCCCATGCTCGATTGCAGGACTTTCTTCGGGCTGCACCCACTCTGTGGAATGCCCTACCACGCACAATAAGACTCTCCCCTAGTCTCCAAACCTTCAAACGTTCCCTGAAAACTCACCTCTTCAGGCTAGCTTATCACATTCCAGAACCGCTCACTCAACCTTCATAAGCTTTCCTATCCGATTATATCCCCACTGTACAGTCTACAAATATCCTCCACATATTTTCTCTTTCTTCACTTTCCCTTCTTTCTGACCATAGTTCATCATTGCTGTGATATGATATCATGCAACCCACCTAGAACCTTTGCAATCAGGTGGACAAATATGCAATAGATAGTGCCTATCCTTGTGTGTCCATGCCTATTTCCCTATAGATTGTAAGCTTGTGAGCAGGGCCTTCCTACCACTATGACTGTTTATTACCCAGTTTTGTTTTATCATTGTGTCCAATTGTAAAGCGCAACGGAATTTGCTGCGCTATATAAGAAACTGTTAATAAATAAATACATTCTGCTAAGTAACAGAACTTGCAATCCTTTGGCTCGCTGGCTCGCATACTGGAGGCCTCCCATCGCAGGGCAAGGCCTCCCAGCATGCAGACCCCCCCCCGATCACACTGAAGTTGGAGTCACGCTGTTCACAGATCGATACCCTGCACGTGTGCTGCGTCCTCATCGTAGTTTTTGTGGTTGGATCATGTAATGTGATGCGCCTGCATCCTCATCAAAGTTTTGCGGTTGGATCACGTATTGTGATCAAACCTGATTCAGGCCCTTTATTTGCTGTGTCAGAAGCAGTAAGCAAACTATTAGTATTTTCTGACAATTCAAACAAAAAAGAGCAAGCGAGTATCCTTGGCAAAACAATGTTACACTGCAGATGGGGCAGATAAAACAAGCGATTTGAGAGAGGCATGTCTAATCTCAAATCTAAATTGCAGTATAAATACTGTACAAAGTTGCCCAGTATTTGTGAGATACATGTAGGGCCGGACTGGCAATCTATCTCTTCCAGCAAATGCCAGAAGGTCAGCAGCAGTGATAGCAACTCCGTCCACATCTGAATGATGTACCAGGGCTGCTTCACAGCGCCATACTGACCCTGGCTACATGCTCCTAAGCAGGGACAAACTGGGGGCACTAAAGCCGGGGGCGTGGACTCACAAAATGCCCCCATGGAGATGGACGGGGGCGCGCAACACGCACACAAAGCCATGCCGCAAGACGGGAGGGAGGTAGGGGAGGGGCAAGCAGAGCCGGCCTTAGCTATAGGCAGGCTAGGCATTTGCCTAGGGCATTCAAGCATGTCTAGGGGCATCCAAGCATGTCCCTGCAGTATCTCATGCTGAGAGGGACAGTCCGCAAACTAACTGTTACTTTCCAAATGTATTCAATCAGTACTTGTATACACTGCTGTTTACATTTGTCAAAAAAATGCACACTGTGCCTTAAACTTCCTCCGACATGCTTGAATGCCCCTGACTTGTGAGACCTCAGACAGACAGCAGAAGTCCAGTAAATGCAATTCCTGGACCTGTGACATTTTTACTGACTATATACGGTTATTACTGGATGGCTTCTTATGATAACACATGTGTATTTTGGAAGACTGCTTCACAGAAACCTGACATCACCTATACTGCTTGTGCACATGGGGGAGGGGGACCCTGCCATCCTGTGTGTGTCCCTTATCCCTGTGCAAACCCCAGGTGTCTGCAGGGACATAACATGGGCAGTGTTCTCCCCACACTTTATTTCCTAGTCAGTCCATACCGTAAAATTCCCCTGCCATCTAGCACTGTAACGTGGTCAGTAAGTTGCGTTGTGCTATTTCTATATGAAACATCAGTGCAGCGTGACTTTTGGACACATCAGACTGGAGGGCAGAGCATTTAGCTCCCACAGTATAAAGTAAAGTGCATGCAGTTAACGGGAGTAACAGACACCAGCAAACACACTGAATAGTGAAGAGAATGGACAGTTTCTACATGTTTGATACTGATCTTTTTGTATAACCAGCAAGTGTGGCAGTATCTGTGGCAGTATATGTGTATTATGGGCATTACTAATGTGGGGCATATGTGTAAGGTGCATTACTGTGTGGCATTATGTGTATTATGGGCATTACTAATGTGGGGCATATGTGTAAGGTGCATTACTGTGTGGCATTATGTGTATTATGGGCATTACTAATGTGGGGCATATGTGTAAGGTTCCTTTACTGTGTGGAATTATATGTATTATGGTCATTACTGTGTGGCATTGTGCAGAGTTGAACTGGCCCACAGGGTAACCCCCAGGTGGGCCCCACTACCTGAGCGTTGCAGGTACAGATGCAGAACTAGCGGCGGAGCTAGGGGGCACCAGACAAAATTTTGCCTAGGGCATCAAATTGGCTAGGGCCGGCTCTGGGGGCAAGACCAGAGAGATGGAGGCTGCGCTATGCGCAGCCTTCCCGGCTCTCTGTGGGACCGGACCACCAGCCCATCGGCCCTCCTGGCATTTGCCAGAAGTACCAGATGGGCAGTTCAGCCCTGCTCCCAAGTCAGAATCATCCCCTTAATGTTGGCATTATAGGGAAAAGGGACAGGGCTTTGAAAATGTGGATGAGCAGCGGTAGTATATGAACAGGTGCTATAAAACAATGTTCAGAATGTCACTAATTACAATACCTGCTTGCAATAGCTCTGTGTCGCAATACTGCAGCATTTACTCACTAAAAAATTGGTATTTCTACACAAATGTTTTTTAAATTATATTTTTCACCTACATCTTACGTGAAAACGTCAAAGTGCTCGTTCAATTTTTATTTTTAAACATTTGTCTTGTAATCTAGCTGACATTTCACTAGCCACAAGATGCATTCAGGACATTTTGTGGTTGAAACAAAAGGTTACATAAGGTCTACATGTGTCAGTCAGTGCTATAGCTGGGTTCTACATTCACTAGCTATGCGAATGCACTTAAACTTGGAGTATGAGTTTTATAAAACATCACAGTAACTGTATAATAATTATGGCATGTGTAAAAAGTACAGTACAAAGGGGGTTAGAAAACCAAAAAAGTTAGTAATTGGGCAAAACCATGTTGCCATGCAGGTGGGGCAGATATAACATGTGCAGAGAGATTAAGATTTGGGTGGGTTATATTGTTTCTGTGCAGGGTAAATACTGGCTGATTTATTTTTACAGTGCAATTTACATTTCAATTTGAACACACCCCACCCAAATCTAAATCTCTCTGCACATGTTACATCTGCCCCACCTGCAGTGCATATGGTTTTGTCTATTAGTATGCATTTTTGGTTTGCTACAACTCTGAATAATCCCCAATATTGCTAGCATAATCAGTGCTAAAGTTTTGGGATTTTTTTCTTCTCTTGCGTTGACTACTTTGGATTGGAACGTTATTAATTTGCTTTGACTAACAATACATTGTTGCCAAGTTGGCTTATAATATTAACAAAAGCTGTGTTTTAGGCAGCTTAATACAAGCTTACAATTACAATGTACTACTCACTGAGCTGTACTTCCCTTTCTGTTCTCATTAGTAGCTGGGGTACTGGCGCACAGTAAGATTAATGAGTAAGAAAAATTATCTAAATTAGAAATGACAAAGCAGCTTTTATGCCAAAATGTAATTTTTGTACCAACAAGCCTAAGCTAATTTTACTAATTATAGCGAAATAGTGGTGATTTAAACTGGTGTGCTTACTGTTATGATACGCAGTAGTTGTCCCTGAGTGTATCTAAGCCATACAGTACTAATTAACATAATAATAATATTAATAATAATAATAATAATAATAATAATAATAATATTTTACATGCAATGTTAAACATTACAATGTAATATATTTCTTTGGAGCTGTTTTCAGGCATAAATTATGCTTTTTTTTTGCAAGATTAACTTAGATCAATTTGACTAAATAAACTAGCATAATAATAATAATAATAATAATAATAATAATAATGAACTAGACTATTTCACAATGCTAGAACCGGATAGACAGGTTTCCTAATGCATAAACAGATTGAGCACAAAAGAAAAGCTGATTTCCATTATAGCCTACTGCATAACATAACACTGATGAATGGGCTGCCTGTCACATGACTAGGAGTGTAGAGTGATTGGAAGTGCTGCTCTAAAGACTTTTAAAGATGTACACACAATGTTTTTATGTTTCTAACTGTAAGGGGAAGTTTCGTGCAGCGCCCTCCAACATGTTTTAGTGCTACAATTTCTTACCCAAAGGAACCTGCAAACTAATATTTGATATCTGGTATTATCAAGTATTCATTGGCAAAATGTTATTATGTTTATAACCATGGGGGTCATTCCGAGTTGATCGCTAGCTGAATTTGTTCGCAGCGCAGCAATCAGGCTAAAAAATGGCAGTTCTGCGCATGCGGCGCAATGCGCACGCTCGACGTATGGGCACAACGAATGATGTAGTTTTGCACAGGGTCTAGCGATGCATTTCAGTTGCACTGCTTGCCGTAGAGTGATTGACATGAAGTGGGCGTTTCTGGGTGGCAAGTGACCGTTTTCATGGAGTGTTCGGAAAAACGTGCCAGGAAAAATGCAGGCGTGGCTGCGCGAATGCTGGGCGGGTGTGTGACGTCAAATCCGGAACTGAATAGTCTGAAGTGATCGCAAGCGCTGAGTAGGTTTTGAGCTACTCTGAAACTACACAAATTTTTTTTGCAGGCGCTCTACGATACAACCGTTCGCACTTCTGCTAAGCTAAAATATACTCCCAGTGGGCGGCGGCATAGCGTTTGCACGGCTGCTAAAACTAGCTAGCGAGCTATCAATTTGGAATGACCCCCTATAAAGGGCAGTAACATGCAGCACACTCCAACATGTTTTACTACTATGATTTTTTTGCTCAATGGAACTTATAATCTAAAATTGGGTACACACTGAGTGATATGTCTTCTGATCCAGGAGGATCAGCCAGACATATCGCCCACACCGGTCATGGGTGTGGCCAAAACCAGACATGGTAACATAGTAACATAGAAATTAGGTTGAAAAGAGGCAAAATGCCCATCGGGTTCAACCTGTATTCTGTATTAAGCTGTGCACATTATAATGCACCTGCTGAAGTAATGGTTTAGTACCAATTGACAACTATAATTCATACCACTCCCAGCTATTTAATGTCAATATAGTAATGCTATAACCTTGAATGCTTTTTCAGTTAGAAATTTGGCCAATACATTTATAAATGCATTTACAGAGTCCACCATTATTACCTTCTCCGGCAGGGAGTTCCAAATCTTTATTGCCCTTACTGTGAAGAACCCTTTCCTACAATGTGTATGGAATTTTCTCTTGTCTAGCCTCATCGAATGCCCACGTGTCCTATACAGAGTTTTAATAAACAAATTTAATGCTGCTAATGTCAGCATCCGGAGTCTTACCTCCGGTTCTGGTCCCCGTGGCCTTCCTGTTAGCTGTCTTGTGTGGCTGCAGCGGATAGGAGCTGCGGCAGTGAGATCCTCCGGTGCGGCTGCCGGGCGTCTGGAGGCCAGGGTCCGGGTCCTGGGGAGCGGAGCATGGCAGCCGGAGGTGTCTCTTTCCAAGTGTTCTGTTGCTGGTTCCACATGTGTCCTCTGTGCAGGGAGCCGCCATGTTGAAGACCAAGCCAAGCCAATAGGTATCCCAGTTCACATCCAGCCAATCCGGTGCAGTCTTCCTTTATAAAAAGGGGTTGATGCTTAGTCATGGTCAGTGGTGGATCCAGGGGGGGGCATTTGGGCCCGTGCCCCCGCTGTCATTTGTGGCCCCATCCCCCCCCCCCCCCGCTTGTGTCACTGAGACACGCTGCCGCTCAGTCCAGCGGCAGCGTGTCTCAGCTGTCAGGAGGAGAGCGCGGCTATCTGGCGGCGTGTTGCGGACTTCAAACCAGCCGCCGGTTCGCGAGCTCTGATTGGCTCACGAACAGAACCTGGACCGGCAGCCAATCAGGAGCCGCCGTTCCGCGAGCTCTGATTGGCTCACGAACTGGCGGCTAGTTTGAAGTCCTACACGCCGCCAGACATAGCCGCGCTCTCCTCCTGACACCCTCAGAGCCGGCAGAGAAGCAGCAGCAGCAGCGGTAAGCAGCTGCAGAACTGCTGTGGGGGCATTTGTATAGTATACCTGCTGTGGGGGCATTTGTATACCTGGCACTTTGAGGGCAATTATATACCTGGCACTGTGGGGGCAATTGTTTACCTGGCACTCTGAGGGCAATTGTTTACCTGGCACTGTGGGGGCATTTGTATACCTGACACTGTGTGGGCATTTTTGGATCTGGCACTGTAGGGGCATTTTTGGATCTGGCACTGTAGGGGTATTTTTGGATCTGGCACTGTAGGGGCATTTTTGGATCTGGCACCGTGGGGGCATTTTTGGATCTGGCACTGTGGGGGCATTTGTGGATCTGGCACTGTGGGGGCATTTTTGGATCTGGCACTGTGGGGGCATTTGTGGATCTGGCACTGTGGGGGCAATTGTGGATCTGGCACTGTGGGTGCAATTGTGGATTTGGCACTGCACTATTGGGGGCATATGTCTGTGTATCACGTCTCATTTTAATTGGCCACACTCACTAAATGACAGTGGGCATTACTACAGGCAACATTACTACTGGGGGCAATACGGGCATTGCATAAGGGGCACCACTACTATGGGGTCTATATAAGGGGCACTACCAGTACAGTTGACAGTGCATAATGAGCGCTACAACTGTGGGAATTGTATAAGAAGCGCCACCTCACATGCACCGAAGCCGCGCGCAAATGTACTTCCCCTTCCATGGTGCCCCCCTATCATTTTCTTCTGGATCCGCCCCTGGTCATGGTGCCAGTGCTTGAAGTTACTTGCTGCTGTAAGGTGCTCAAGCTCTGTGCTCCCAGGTTAACCCCTGGTATCCAGGTTCTGTGGAGGCCGCCCGGTGGTCAGTTCTGTTATTGCAGTCCTTTGCTCCCAGTCCACGAGCTCTTGCGGTTTAACCGCTGCGTCCTCTATCTGGTAGAGGGTCTCCGTTTGCTGATGGTGCTCACAGCGATCCTCTCTTCAACATCATTCTTCAAATCGTCTCTTCATTCAGTTTTAGTCAGCGTCGTTTACAAATCACAAGTCATCTCTTCATTCAGTGTTCTTCAGCATCGTTTACAAAGCACAAGTCATCTCTTCATTCAGTGTTCTTCAGCATTGTTTACAAATCACAAGTCACTTCTTCATTCAGTATTCTTCAGCATCGTTTACAAGTCACGAACATTTTGTCTTTCAGAATTCACTCAGACTTATCCCCTAGTCGTTGTGTATGGTTGAGGTCTCAGTAAAGCTGAATTAATCTTTCTTCAGTGTATCGTTCTTGTTCATTGTCATCACTGCCTACCCCTCTACATCTTCGGGCCTAAGTCTTCAATCCATAAGTAAGAACTAAATTCAGCCACCTTGTTTACTTCCTTTGCCGATAGCTGCTCCCTCAGTCAATTATCAGTCATCAGATCCCCAACTCAAGCCAAGCATGACAGCTAACTCCTTGTAATGACCCTTTTCATATTTGAAGATATTAATAATGTCTCCTCTTAGACGCCTCTTTTCTAGTGTATACATATTTAACCTAGTAAGCCTTTCCTTGTACTCCAGTGTCTCTAACCCTTTAATCAATTTAGTAGCTCACCTTTGAACTCTTTCAAATTCCCCGATATCTTTTTAATAATATGGTACCCAAAATTGAACACAATATTCCAGGTGCGGACGTACCAATGATTTGTACAGCGCAGGATTACATCCTCTTCCTTTGTCTCAATACCCCGTTTTATGCATGCAAGCACTTTACTTGCCTTCTTTGCTGCATTTTGACATTGTGTACTGTTATTAAGCCTATTATCTATGAGCACCCTCAAATATTTTTCCACTACTGTTACCCCTATATTTTCCCCATTTAGTGTGGAGGATGCAAGTTTGTTTTTTATCCCAAAATGCAGAACTTTGCATTTTTCTATATTTAACCATTTGGACGCCCAGGTTTCAAGTTTAAATAAGTCATTCTGTGGAGACTCCACTTCTGGATTAATTATCTTACACAGTTTAGAATCATCTGCAAAGATTGACACTGTGCTTTCCAGGCCTATTCCTAGATCATTAATAAATATATTGAACAGTAGCGGGCCAAGTATGGAACCTTGTGGTATTCCGCTGACTGCTGGTGCCCAGCGGGAGAACATACCATTACCCACTACTCGTTGTACCCTGTTATACAGCCAATTACTTATCCATGTACAAATAGTATTTCCTAGGACAAGTTCCCTTAATTTGATGATCAGTCTCCTGTGAGGCACTGTATCGAAGGCTTTTGCAAAATCTAAATAGACCACATCCACTGCTTTTCCCTGGCCAAGATTATCGCTCACTTCCTCGTAGAAGCTATTTAAGTTAGTTTGACATGATCTGTCCCTCACAAACTCATGCTGACTAATAACCTTAGTAGTCTGCTATCCCTCAAAATTTCTTCCAATATTTTACCCACTATAGAGGATAAACTAACTGGTCTATAGTTACCAGGATGATTTTCAGTTCCCTTTTTAAATAATGGCACTACCTCAGCTATACGCCAATCCTTTGGTACCATGCCTGATCTAATTGAACTATAGAAAATCAAGTATAGGGGTCTTGCTAGCTGTGACCTAAGCTCCATAATAACCCTCGGGCGAAAACCATCTGGGCCTGGTGATTTATTAATCTTTATGATGCTTAGACTCTCCAGGACTACTTTCTCACTTAAACAAACATCAGGCCAAGAGTCATTACCTTCACTGTCGTTATACACTACTATCACCGTCTGATTCTCCTTGGTGAATACTGATGAAAACAAATTGTTCAGTATTTCCACTTTTATTTTGTCATCGTATATCAAGGCTCTCAGTTCATCTTTTAATGGGCCTAATTTCTCCTTGGTTATACTCTCTATAGCGATTTGCTTTTTGTTTACAATTTTAGCTGCTCATTACTTTTTTGCATCTTTTATTGCTTCCTTGTAAAACTGAAATGACTCCTCCCCTCCATTTGATTTAAATGCTTTGAAAGCATGCCTCTTTTTAGCCATTACTTTTTTGACCTCCTTATTAAGCCACATTGGTTTGTATTTAGTACTCCTATATGCCAGAGCCCCCTCATGCTTATGTATATGGCTCAAAGTCCCCTCATTCCCTTGTATGCCAGCCCAGAGCCCCCCCACGCCCCTTTATGTGCTTCCTCTCTATACGTTCTTTGTTGAGCCTCCTATATGTTCTGCATTGTGCACATCTGTATTTTCTTTGCTGAGCTTTTACTTCCCCCACATTTTTCTTATTGTGCACTACACATCTTGCCCCCTATTTTTTATTATGCCACTTTCATTCTGCCCCTCCAACCCCTGTCCATATGTTATTTCATTTCATTAGTGTATTAATGTGCTCTGTGCCCTTAATCATACACTCCTGTCTGTGATTAGAATAATGTGCCCCCCTCCCCATATGTTCGTCTTTGTGCTCCTCTTTCTCCATCCACACCCCACATTGTGCTTTGCTTCCCCCATCCATACCCCTCATTGTTCACCCTTTCCTCCATCCACACCTCACACTGTACTCCCCTTCCACATCCCACAGTGTGCTCACCTCCCCCATCCACACCCCACATTGTGCTCCCCTTCCCAATCCATAACCCAATTGTGCTCCGCTTCCCCCATCCATACCACACATTGTTCACCCTTTCCCCCATCCACACCTCACACTGTACTCCCCTTCCACATCCCACACTGTGCTCACCTCCCCCATCCACACCCCACATTGTGCACTGCTTCCCCCATCCATAACCCACATTGTGCTCCGCTTCCCCCATCCATAACCCACATTGTACTCCGCTTCCCCCATCCATACCACACATTGTTCACCCTTTCCCCCATCCACACCTCACACTGTACTCCCCTTCCACATCCCACACTGTGCTCCCCTCCCCCATCCACACCCCATATTGTGCACCGCTTCCCCATCCATAACCCACATTGTGCTCAGCTTCCCCCATCCATACCCCTCATTGATCACCCTTTCCTCCATCCACACCTCACACTGTGCTCCCCTTCCACATCCCACAGTGTGCTCACCTCCCCCATCCATAACCCACATTGTGCACCGCTTCCCCCATCCATAACCCACATTGTGCTCCGCTTCCCCCATCCATACCCCTCATTGTTCACCCTTTCCTCCATCCACATCTCACACTGTGCTCCCCTTCCACATCCCACAGTGTGCTCACCTCCCCCATCCATAACCCACATTGTGCACCGCTTCCCCCATCCATAACCCACATTGTGCTCCGCTTCCCCCATCCATAACCCACATTGTGCTCCGCTTCCCCCATCCATACCAAACATTGTTCACCCTTTCCCCCATCCACACCTCACACTGTACTCCCCTTCCACATCCCACAGTGTGCTCACCTCCCCCATCCATAACCCACATTGTGCTCCCCTTCCCCATCCATAACCCACATTGTGCTCCGCTTCCCCCATCCATACCACACATTGTTCACCCTTTCCTCCATCCACACCTCACACTGTGCTCCCCTTCCACATCCCACAGTGTGCTCACCTCCCCATCCACACCCCACATTGTGCTTCGCTTCCCCAATCCATAACCCACATTGTGCTCCGTTTCTCTCATCTATAGCCCTCATTGTTCACCCTTTCCCCCATCCACACCTCACACTGTGCTCCCCTTCCACATCCCACACTGTGCTCACCTCCCCCATCCACACCCCACATTGTGCTCCCCTTCCCCATCCATAACCAACACTGTGCTCACCTCCCCCATCCACACCCCACATTGTGCTCCCCTTCCCCATCCATAACCCACATTGTGCTCCGTTTCTCTCATCTATAGCCCTCATTGTTCACCCTTTCCCCCATCCACACCTCACACTGTACTCCCCTTCCACATCCCACAGTGTGCTCACCTCCCCCCATCCACACCCCACATTGTGCACCCTTTCCCCCATCCACACCCCACATTGTGCACCCCTTCCACATCCCACAGTGTGCTCACCTTCCCCCATCCACACCCCACATTGTGCACCCTTTCCCCCATCCACACCCCACATTGTGCTCCTCTTCCCCCATCCATACCACACATTGTGCTCCCCTTCCACATCCCACACTGTGCTCACCTCCCCCCATCCACACCCCACATTGTGCACCCTTCCCGCATGCATTCACCATATTGTGCACCCTTTCCCCTATCCGCACCCCACATTGTGCTCCCCTTTCCCCATCCACTCACCACATTGTGCTCCCCTTTCCCCATCCACACCCCACATTGTGCTCCCCTTTCCCCATCCACTCACCACATTGTGCTCCCCTTTCCCCATCCACACCCCACATTGTGCTCCCCTTCCTACTTTGTGCTCACTTATCCCCTCCCACATCCCACATTGTGCTGCTCTTTCACTATCCACATCCCACACTGTGCTCACCTCCCCCCATCCACACCCCACATTGTGCACCCTTCCCGTATGCATTCACCATATTGTGCTCCGTTTCCCCTATCCGCACCCCACATTGTGCTCCCCTTTCCCCATCCACTCACCACACTGTGCACCCTTTCCCCATCCACTCACCACACTGTGCTCCCCTTCCTACTTTGTGCTCACTTATCCCCTCCCACATCCTACATTGCGCTCTCCTTCCCTACCCACATCCTCCTAAGCACATACAGAATACAGATATGTCTCCCCTCATTTTGCCCTCTATTCATCTTATGGATCACGGGTGCGTGCACAGGTCCCGTGTAATTATTAGCAGACTCGGGTTGGATGAGCGAGGACCCATCTGTATACCCCAGCTACAGTCACTGCTCAGCATTACACCTAAAACATAATATTAATAATAATAATAATAATAATAATAATAATAATACTATTAGTGATAGCACCAATGATAAAAGACAGATCTGGGTCCTGTAAGACAAATACTCCATATTTGTCCCTGTCTGTCAATGTTTCTACTGGTTCCTCTGCCCACAGTCCGGTTTACGATCACAGTGAGTCTACCCCGGTGGGGTCACTCACTACATCTGCTTTGCTTAGCTGGGGGTTGGGGCACTGGCAGCCACACTAAGTGAGTGACTGACCTTCTCAGGATTGGCCTGGCAGGAGAAGAGGGAGAGACTGAGCTGCTCAGCTGTGCTATGTTGGCTACAGGCTGCTGTCTTTATTATTCTCAATAAAAACCCTCTTTGGGGATATTTTTAATAAAAATAAAAAAGTGCCAGTATCATTATTATAACTGTGATGACTACATAGGACAACGAGCCCTAAATTATTGTACTTTCAGTAAATATTTACCACATTTTTCTTTCTGTTTATTATTTTTCTAAATATCCACATGGTCTTATAGTGACCCTAATTCAACAGCCCAGTCTCAGGAATGGTATTTTGCCTACTTGCAGCACTTTGGTCCTTGGAAACACCTCCATAAACTCAATCTGTGCTACTCTACATTAAAGGACAAGTCACTATTTCCATAAGGCCAGCCATTTTTATTTTCCAGTAAGTGCACCCTCCACCAATTGCTTCAACTGCAATTAAAGTGATCTTCTCAAATACTCTTATCAGTTGGTGCAAAGTTTTGAAAATCTATGTTCTCCACTGTATATTGATCAATGTCCGGGGTCTAAAACGTGTGGCCCAAAGAGCAAATTTATGTAACCTGACGAGATGCAGCAATTGTAGAGATGGATTCCCTGGTGCAGCCTTCATTGTGCCAGGCCACCGCTGTAAAAATCTTCCTGCTTCTGGGTCCAGTCCTCCTATGCTACACATGAAGCTTGGCTCCTCTTACACTGTGTTTTTGTTCGTTAATTACCATAGGGGTGAGTCAATTGCGAGTACTGAGGTTTGTGTGCAGTTCATTCAAAGGTACACTTTGTGTGTACTGCATCTTAAATGTTGTCCTGTGCAAGATATGCGCGGTACATGGGTTTGTTTAATGTGAGGTCTACAAATATTCCACCCATAAATAATTCTGCATGTGTGCAACTAGTTGCCATTATGGGGCTAATTCAAGGTTGAACGCAAATGTATTAGCAAAGGCAAAGTTGCAATCAATTGCAAAAAGTACACAAATCTGCACACAAAAAAATACATGCCCACAGTGCAAACTAACAAAAAACTTCCAAATACACAAAATAGGAGTCACCCTGAAAGCTATACAAACTAGCATTAGGAGCATTTATAGTTTTATACAGCTGTTTCTTTGCAGATTAGCATTCATTTGCACTAAGAGAACCTCTTCCTTAGTGTTTCCAGTAAATGAAACTACATACACAGGGTAATGTGCATATGTTACTATTACTAATGTCCTAAATTGTAATACAGGAACAGTTTGAATGATGCACTTACCAACATAAGCTACACAATAAACCTAAAGTTCAAAAAGCATAAGGGTCAAAAACCTGCAGCTAAAATGGTGAGGCAACACATGAGCTGTGTGTGATTTTACTAAACAACGTCAGCTGTGTGCGATTATTCGCTAATTGTGCAGCCATCGCATCAATCATCGATGTTACTGCTGTCATTATACTGACTTGCAGAGTGTGCGTAGCTCTATACCTGCCCAGAATCTGCATTGACTTTATCTGTACTTTTGCTTGTCTGTCTGCAGATATGCGTATGCACCGCCCTGGACCCAGGTACATACTCCCACTACATGTCCCTGTTACACGCCCAGATTTGTAAGCTTGCGGAGACTGTCCACAGACACTCCTCCACCACACCTTTTTACCATTGTTTAGTTGAGGACTTGTTTTTCTGTGCAAGTCTGCTGAATAATTTAGCGCAGGCGATATTTACTCTATTCCATACGCATGCGCATTGTATCGATTATCGGAAACTGCAAATGCATTTGCCTTTGCGTTCCACCTTGAATTAGGCACTATGGGGCAGCTGTATTAACCTGGAGAAGCATAATGAAGTTATAAACCAATGATAAATGCAAGGTGATAAACACACCAGCCAATCAGCTCCAATGTGTAAATAACCAGTTAGGAGCTGATTGGCTGGTGCGTTTATCACCTTGCATTTATCACTGGTTTATCACTTCCTTATGCCATCTCCAGGTTAATACATCTGACTCTTTGTCCCTTAATAGCAGCCTGTCAGAGACCAGTGGCTTCTCTTGACACCAGTTGAAAGCGAGAGCAAAGGTTGTGGTATGATATGTTGACACTCAGACTCATCATGTTGACATTTATCATCGACATTGACCAAGGTGACATTCATTATGTAGACAGTGATGATATGTGGACATGGTAGAATGTCGGCATTTCATATCTGGTGGCCCAGTGGTCACTCCTGACAGCTGCAGCGGCTTCCGGGTCCCCGCGGTCATACACCATACACATTAGGTTTTTATACAAATTATTCTTTGTAATGCATATTGGGGGTCATTCCGAGTTGTTCGCTCGTTATTTTTTTCTCGCAATGGAGCGATTAGTCGCTAATGCGCAATGTCCGCAGTGCGACTGCGCCAAGTAAATTTGCTATGCAGTTAGATATTTTACTCACGGCATTACGAGGTTTTTTCTTCGTTCTGGTGATCGTAATGTGATTGACAGGAAGTGGGTGTTTCTGGGCGGAAACTGGCCGTTTTATGGGTGTGTGCGAAAAAACGCTACCGTTTCTGGGAAAAACGCGTGAGTGGCTGGAGAAACGGAGGAGTGTCTGGGCAAACGCTGGGTGTGTTTGTGACGTCAAACCAGGAACGACAAGCACTGAACTGATCGCACTGGAAGAGTAAGTCTCGAGCTACTCAGAAACTGCACAGAGAAGTCTTTTCGCAATATTGCGAATCTTTCGTTCGCAATTTTGATAAGCTAAGATTCACTCCCAGTAGGCGGCGGCTTAGCGTGTGCAAAGCTGCTAAAAGCAGCTTGCGAGCGAACAACTTGGAATGACCCCCATTATACATTAAAATAGACATAACATGTTTTGAAATTAAATTATTCTTATACTTGCGCATTAATAATGGAAAGTAGAGAATTTAAATCAAATTTTTTTGATGATTAAAGTGCCTGATTCAGATTTGTACAATAATGATTCCCAGCTGTGAATCTGTACGCAGCAAATGTGCGAAACATGCTAATGCTGTAGCCGGCTGTACCGTTATCGAGGTGTGTCTCAGGCTGAGACTGTGACCCCGTATGCAGAAAAGAGTGGCAGCGCAAATCCAAGTGGCTGCATAGAAACATGCAGCACTGGTTGCAGGTAATCACCCATCAGAGTAACCCTATGGTTACGCAGAATGCAGGGGGAAATTTGACTCTGGCGCCATGTTTTCTGCATACAGGGTCACAGTCTCAGCCCGAGACACACCCCGATAATGGTCGCAACACCCCTGTGGTTTTGCCACCACTCCAGTTACCTCCCCCAAACGGTCCCTGTCAGTCAATTTGTTAATAAATCCTCACTGCAAGCAACATTACTAAGGTACAATGGCCCTCATTCCGAGTTGATCGCTTGCTAGCTGCTTTTAGCAGCAGTGCAAACGCTAGGCCCTCTGGGAGTGTATCTTAGCTTAGCAGAAGTGCGAACGAAAGATTAGCAGAATTGCTCGAAAATCTTTTCCTGCAGTTTCTGAGTAGCTCCAGACCTACTCCTAGATTGCAATCACTGCAGACTGTTTAGTTCCTGGTTTGACGTCACAATCACGCCCTGCGTTCGGCCAGCCACTCCCCTATTTCTCCAGCCACTCCTGCGTTTTAGCCTGACACGCCTGCGTTTTTTAGCACACTCCCGGAAAACTGTCACTTTCCGCCCAGAAACACCCACTTCCTGTCAATCACTCATTGGTCAGCAGAGCAACTGAAAAGCGACGCTCGCCCCTGTGTAATATTGCATAGTTTTGTGTGAAATTACTTGGCGCGTATGCCCTGCGGCCCATACGCATGCGCAGAACAGCCGATTTTTAGCCTGATCGCTATGCTGCGAAAAACGGCAGTGAGCGCTCAGCTCGGAATGAGGGCCTATAATCACTCAGCACCATAAATATGGCATTTGCTTATGACTCTGAATCAGGCCCAATGGGCCTAATTCAGACCTGTTCGCTCACTAGGTTTTTTTTGCAGACCTGCGTTCGCATAGTCGCCGCCCATAGGGGAGTGTATTTTCGCTTTGCAAGTGTGCGAACGCATGTGTTACAGAGATATACAAATAGATTTTGTGCAGTCTCTGAGTTGCCCAGGACTAACTCTGCCGCTGCGATCACTTCAGAAAATGGTCAGTTGACACCCACAAACGCCTTCTTCCTGTCAACCTCCTTGCGAACGTCCATGCGAACGGATCCTTCGCACAAACCCATCGCTGAGCGGCAATCCGCTTTGTACCCGTGCGACGCACCTGCGCATTGCGGTGCATATGCATGCGCAGTTTAGACCTGATCGCCCGCTGTACGAAAACGTAGCCCAGCGATCGGATTTGAATTAGCCCCAATGTTCAGTACAAATTGTATTTGTTAACGTTCAATATCAACTTGATACTCAGCTTTTTAACTAATACAGTACATTAACCCATGAGAAATAGATTGTTCCATGTTTTATAGTTTTAATTTTAAGCAAATCAATTATTAGTATTCACTGGTGGAAACGAGTTGATGTTGACCCATTCTCCCAATGTTCTGTGTGTTTTTCGGACATTGGCTAGCAGCTGAAAAGAGCAGTGACAGCGGATAGGAAGGAATGAGACCTGAAGAGACATCAGGATTTCCTGTGCCACATTTGTGCATTTGAAATGTTGTTTTATATGGGACAACTAATTCTCATCTCCACCAAAATGATAGGAAGACACAAGTGTGACAAGACCAGATCTCAGCCAGCTCAGGGCTAGTGTCAAATACAAATCTTTTTATGGAGCAGAAGGAATACCTTTAAAGATGTGTCCAATCCACCCCTTCATCTCATTTCAGTCATTTTACTAAATCTTTACTTGCTCCATACTCGCGCCTCGCCCGACTGCTCCCATCGGCTGTATATTTCATGCAACTCGTGTATTATATGTGACACAGAGAGAAATCTTCACACTATTACATATTGGACAGATCATCTCACATAAATGGAAATGCCAAGTGACGTAAACTTTCCAACCAAAATTCTAAGTTAAATGCATTATTTTTCTAGAGCATGGTTGGTGTAATGGTTAGCACTACTGCCTCACAGCACTGAGGTCCTGTGTTTGAAACCCACCACACTTTAACTGTGTGGAGTTTATATATTCCCCTTTTGCTTGTGTGGGTTTCATCCCTCAACCCAAAAATATACTGGTAGGTTAATTGGCTCCTGACAAATATTAACACTGGTGTGTCTGTGTGTACATGTGGCGGTGACTATAGGATGTAAGCTCTAGGGGGGCAGGGACAGACGTGAATGGGCAGAAGTGCTGCGGACTATGGACCTAATTCAGATCTGATCGCAGCAGCAAATTTATTAGCAAATTGGCAAAACCAGGAGGGTGATTCAGAGTTGACGCCCAGCACAGAGCTAGCGCGCCCCGCATGTCAGTCCCTGCCCCATCATACAAGTACAAAAGCATCGCACAGCGGCGATGCTTTTGTACTTGAAGAGCAGCTCCCAGCCAGCGCAGCTCCTGCACGCTGGCAGGGAGCTACACATTGCTGCCTGGGTCGCATCGGCTGCTTGTGATGTTACGCAGCCACCATGGACCGCCCCCCCCAAAGGTCCGGGCATGCTTGCGTTGCCTGGACCGCGCCCCCTAAATGGCGGCTAAACACCGCCGGCTTGCCCCCTCCCGCTCAGTGACCGCCTTTGCCTGTCGATCAGGCAGAGGTGATTGCTAGCTAAAGACAGTAAAGACAGCCATCAGCTGTCTGGCATGTGCAGTTCGGACCCGATCGCTGCTGTGCGAAAACTGGGCTGGGCCCCCTCCTCTCTAGCTGGTGGCAGTGCTTTGCTCTGGGAGTCTACACAGGGCCGGTTCTAGACCTTGTGGCGCCCAGGGCGAAAGTGTCCCCCCCCCGAGATGGCGAAATAGGGTTAGTGTGTGCGCGTAAAAAATGGGTGTGTGGCTTCATAGGAAAGGGGCATGGTCAGTTTTGCTCCCTGTAGTTTTAGCCCCCTGTAGCGTTGTGCACCCTGTAGAGCTGTGCCCACAGTAGCTGTTGTGCCCCGTGCAGCTGTGCCCCCAGTAGCTGTTATGCCCCCTGCAGCTGTGCCCCCAGTAGCTGTGCCCCCATTAGTTGTGGTCCCAGTAGTTGTGCCCCCTGCAGCTGTGCCCCCATTAGTTGTGGCCCCAGTAGTTGTGCCCCCATTAGTTGTGCCCCCCTTAGTGTGCCCCCTGCAGCTGTGCCCCCATTATTTGTGGCCCCAGTAGTTGTGCCCACCTTAGTGTGCCCCCTGCAGCTGTGCCCCCATTAGCTGTGGCCCCAGTAGTTGTGCCCCCCTTAGTATGCCCCCTGCAGCTGTGCCTCCATTAGTAGTGCCCAAAAGTAGCTGTGCACCTAGTAAAAACAATAAAAAATACTTACCAGCC